>NC_081415.1:186941232-187241232 GCF_030272615.1 Cryptomeria japonica | reverse complement strand
GGAACTCATATATAGATTGATAGAACTCAATCTCAGTCCTGAAGAAGTTGAATATGAAAGAAGGAAAGATATAACTAGAAAAGAAGAAGAATGGCTATATGACCAAATCTATAGATTACGGGCTACTAGTGATACAAATTCTAATGAATAGGAATGGGGTTCCTATCACTCTAAAGAATTAGCTGAAGAAAATTGCTTTGAAGAAGATATAGGAGTTGATGTAGTTCACACGTATGTAGAACAAACGTCAGGAACTAGTTCACTTGAATTAGGATCACATATGGCTAACATGGACTTAACCGAGGATGATCAAGAAACTTCTTATGCGAATTCATTCTAATGAGAGTATTGTTCTAGACATCGACATACATACTGAAAACTTTAATATATCTATCATGACCCTTGATATCTTTGAAACATCTCAACCTGAAGATCCTTTTCCTCTAATACACCCTGAGCTTATTGATTGGGAAAATTAAGGACATACTGCCATTAATACCTTTCCAAATGACCATGCCATATCTATATGTCTTAATGCAATCGAACCTATAACAACTTCCACCAGGAATCTAAAAAATGCATCTTCCAGTCAAGTGGGTGCCAAATCTCCTATTCGCAAAAGTGAAAATAAAGAAAACAATATCAGGTCTAATGCCGAAAACCATTTCTTGGCAACATTAGACCAAGAAAAAGTAAAAATAAAGCACGCATCTAACGGCGAAAACCTCCTTGAGGCACTGGAAGATGGGAGATTTGACACTTTGCCTAAGCACTATCAAGAAAGGTCATCCATTTTGATCAAACCAACAGAGGCAGTTAACATTGGCACAATAGAGCAACCAAAGATCTTACATCCAGCAACATCTCTATCAGAGGTAGAAATGCAACAATATGTGGAATTCTTCAAATGACGGCAAATTAATTTTGCCTAGTCATATGCAGACATGCCAGGGTTGGATCTAGAGCTTATTATGCATCACTTGAATGTCAATCCAGGAGCCAAACCAGTCAAATAGAAATTAAGAAAGATGCATCCTCATATTGCTCTTCTAGTCAAGGCAGAACTAAAGAAATTACTAGATGTAGGATTCATCAGACCTATAGCTTATCCTCAATGGGTATCCAACATCGTTCCTATTTCAAAACCAGATAAAAGCATCAGAATATGCATAGACTTCAGAGATCTTAATAATGCCTATCCAAATGATGACTTTCCTTTGCCTAACATCAACATCATTGTAGATTTAACTGCTGGACACTCCATGTTTTCTCTAATGGATGGTTTCTTCAGATACAAACAGATCAAAATAGAACCTGAAGATCAAGAAAAGACAACTTCCACATGTCCATGGGGTACTTTCTATTGGAATGTCATGCCTTTTGGACTAAATATCGTCAGTGCTACATATCAAAGAGCTATGACAACTATATTTCATGACATGATGCATACATTCATGGAAGACTATGTGGATGACATATTGGCTAAATCATACAATAGAGAAGAACATATAGAGATATTAGAAAAGATCTTTGACAGGTTAGAACAATACAAGCTACGACTAAACCTTAAGAAATGTGCCTTTGGTATAACTTCAGGAATGCTATTGGGATACATTATTTCAGCAAGAGGAATCGAAGTAGATCCAGCCAAGGTTAAAGCAATCATGGAAATGGCATCTCCCAAGAATATCAGTAAACTAAGATCACTATAAGGATGGCTACAATCAATCAATAGATTTGTTGCTCAACTAGCAGATAAATGTCAACCATTTACACATCTATTGCACAAACATGTTAAATTCAAATGGGACCATCAGTGTGAAGAAGCATTCAACAAAATCAAGGCATATCTCATGCAACCACATGTTCTAATGTCACTAATTCTAGGAAAGCCATTATTACTCTATGCTACAACTACTGAAACATCATTAGGAGTTTTGCTCGCACAACAGGATAATGAAGGAAAAGAACGAGCCATCTACTACATCAGCAAAACACTAGTGGGATATGAGATCAACTATTCATCAATGGAAAAAGCATGCTTGGCAGTAGTTTTTGCTTCTCAAAAATTACGACACTATCTACTATCTCATTCTATCCAGTTGATAGCTAAAATTGATCCTTTAAAGTACTTACTCAACAAAGCAACATTAACAGGGAGACTAGCAAAGTGGATCATGATTCTCAGTGAGTTTGATATCAAGTACGTTGACAGAAAATCTATCAAAGGACAAGTTATTGCAGACCAGCTAACGGATGCACCACTTCAAGATGATCATCCACTACAAATTGAGTTTCCCGATGTGGATATTCTAGTAGTCTCTACTAAAACATGACAATTATACTTTGATGGTTCATATACACAACACGGATCAGGAGCAGGAATTCTATTCATCACACCACAAGGTCATACAATCCCAAAAGCATACAAATTAAGCTTTCCATGCACAAACAATATAACATAGTATGAAGCATTGGTAACAGGTATCAAAATGGCTGTAGAATGGAATATAACACAACTTTAGGTCTTTGGAGACTCTGAACTCGTAATTAATCAAATTACTGATGACTATCAAACAAAATATGACAAACTCATGCCTTATAAAAAGATGGTTGAGGATATCAAAAAGTACTTTGTTAAAATCACTTTTGAACAAATTCCAAGAAATGATAATAAAGCAGCAGACACCATGGCTACACTTACTTCTCTATTTTAGACACAGGAAAATCAACAACATTATGAATTCCTGGTTGAAGAGTTGTTTCATCCCACCTTTAATTGTCCTGATTCCCAAATCATTTGTCAACTTATTGAACATGATTCCTCCCGCTACGACCAAACTTACACATACCTGAAAGACAACATCTTACCTCCTGACTTATCGAAAAACCAAAAGAGAAACTTTATTCACCAATCCTCCCATTTTACTCTCATCGCGGATACCTTGTTTAAACAAGGTCTAGATGGTACTCTCCTAAGATGTCTCGAAAAAGAAGAATCTGAGAAGGCTTTACATGAAGTCCATAACGGAATTTGTGGCACTCATTCAAATGGTCTTACTCTTTCAAAAAAACTCATACACTTGGGCTATTATTGGCCGACTATGGAACAAGATTCCTTTCAGATAGTGAGAACATGCAAACAATGTCAGATCCATGGGAATTTGATTCATGCACTAGCATAAGAACTTCACACTTTAGCAACATCATGGCCTTTTTGTCAATGGGGTCTTGATCTAGTAGGAAAGATAAATCCTTCCTCATCTAATGGACACAAATTCATCCTTGTAGCTACAAAATATTTTACAAAATGGATTGAGGCTGTACCTCTCACAAACATCACAGGAAAACAAATTGCTGCATTTATCTTGAATTACATCATCTGTCTCTATGGAATACCAATGACCATTATCACTGATAATGGGCGACTGTTCAAGAATCAAGATGTACAAGAGCTATGAGAGAAGTTCAAAATCCAACACAGATGCTCCACGCCATATTATCCACAGGGAAATGGGCAGGCAGAAGCATCTAACAAAACTATTCTGAAAATCCTTAAAAAGATAGTGAATGATGCTGGGAAAGATTGGCATATTCAACTAAGTCCTGCTCTCTGGGCCTACCGCACTAGTATCCACACACCAATAGGTGCCACACCTTTCTCTCTTGTATATGGATTAGAAGCCATATTTCCAATCGAAGTAGAGATACCCTCTCTACGTGTATCACTAAAAGGTCTCATCCTAGATGAAGAACAAAGAATATCTAGACATGAAGAGTTAGAACTGATCCATGAATGAAGACAAAATGCCTTTGATCATCTAAAGGTATATCAACAAAGAATGAGCAGGAACTACAATCAGAGGTCCAAACCAAGAGCATTTCAAATTGGAGACCTGGTACTCAAAGAAAATCCACACAATCAAGCAGATCGAGAAAAGAAAGGCAAATTTGAACCAAACTGGTTAGGTCCATTTGTGGTCACAACAGTATTTGGATCAGGAGCATATCAATTATCAACACAGGATGAAGATTAGTTCAAGGAACCCATCAATAACATGCATCTGAAGAGGCTCTATGTCTAAAAAATCAGAAAAATAAAAAAACAAAAATATACAAAAATACAAAAAAAAAAAGAAAAAAGAAAGAAAAGAATCAAATATCAGAAAAAGTGCAATAAAAATAGACAGTGAAAACTTGGCAAACAAGCACTATCTGTCCGCTAGCTCTTCTGTCTATTAGTTCATGCATTTTTTCTGCTTGCATTCATTTTCCATCAGCATCAATCATGATCAAGCCTTTGTACATACACAGACATCCCAAGTGGCTTCTTGACATGGTTTGGATCATTGGATATATCATAGCAACTTTGTTTCTAAGCTTGGGGCAAAATCCTACACCTAGCTGGGGGCAAAACTTTCGGATCATTCTTAGCTTAATCAAACAGGTAGAACAACAGTTAGACAACACCTATCAAGTGAAAATACTGAGACACATCCAACGTTAAACATGAAATCACATTGTTAACCATCAAGCTATCATATGTCAGTCTAAGCACATCACACACTTTTTAGTGGATAATATCTTTTTGGATAATGACTTTAACATGATTATTCAACTTTTCTATATTGCTTTTCATTATCATGATTTCTAAGTGACTCCAAGATGTCTTTGACCAGAGGAACAAGGAAGGAACATGATATTTTTCTTGTCTATTGTCTGAAAATTAATCATTAATATGTGCAAATTTATCTCGAGACATGATCATCGAAGTATCATTGAAGACATTACCGATTTGTGTATAGAAATGATAAATACTGCCTGTTTTATGCAAGCAACACTCAGGTCATCTTGGTTCAATTATACCTCGATGCTTGTGCTAACTTGCTATATCAAAATCCAGGAAAGTAATGCTCAGGTCATCATGGTTTAATTATACCATCGATTTTTGCACTCACTTCCCACATTTCAAAAATCTCAATGATGACAAAAAAAATGCAAAATAATCCAGTGACTCGTCTGGGCATAGTTTGCATCTCTTTGCATTTTCATTTGCATTTTAGCTTGCATTTCATTCTTGCATGGGATCCTACAAGCTCATTTTATCCAAGATTAAATCTATCATAGGAATCTTATGCTATCTCTCTCAACAGAATCAACAATCAACATATCCAAAAATTTCTGCAACTTGATATCAACAAACTGTCAGTTCTTTATCTAATCAACCTTATCAAATCAAATCAAATCAATCAAATCTAATCGATTCAATCATGTCTTATATAGGATGTATCCTTCCTGAAACCAAACATTCTGATCATGTCTTATATAGGATGAATCCTTCCTAAAACCAGACACTTTGATCATCATTGTCTTATATAGGATGAATCCTTCTCGAAACAAGACAATCTGATTCTGATTCATGTCTTATACAGGATGTATCCTTCCTGAAACCAGATGTTCTGATCATGTCTTATACAGGATGAATCCATCTTGAAATCAGATGCTATGATCATCTTTATCTTATACAGGATGTATCCTTCCTGAAACCAGACTGAATCTCGATCTTATCAATCAAATCGATCACGAGTTTTCAATCTTACCAATCTAAGCAATCAAGCTAATAGAAGAACTCACATTTTCATCAAACCACAGTTGCATAAATTAAATCAAATCTATTGGGATATCAATCTCGCAAACACTCCAAAGATCAATCATCTTAATTGATCTCCCGATGGGGCATAATCATACTGGGATTTAGCAATCAAGAGCTGGGGCATCCTACATATCAATATCATCATAAAAAAAAGGGAATTTATTCTTTGAATCAACGCGTCATCACACCTCGCTTCAAAGAGGGGCAAAATGTATACACCTAAAAATGGTCTGAAGATAATTAATTGAATAAGAAATTATTTAATTAATCTCCCTCCCCAATTTAATTGAACTCATCAACAATTTGATTAAATCCTCCACTTTCATCTACTTATTAATAAATCTAAGGATTTATTAAATAGGTTCATCTCACTAATCTCCTTTGATTAATTAATTCAAATTAATTAATTCCTTCCATCAAAATCATTTCTTCTAATCATTTAATTAATTAAAACAAATCCATTATGAGTTGTTAAAATTAATTAGCCTTTTCCTATTAATTGAATTTCTAAATTCAAATTCTCCTAACATTTAACCACCTAGCCTAACCATTCCTAAACCTAACCCATTATACCTACCCACATGTTCCCTTTCATCCAACCTATTCTAGAACCTTTGTGACACTTGTCACTAAGTTTTCCCTTTCATCCAACCTCTTCTAGAAGCCTCTTGACACTTGTCACCATAGAGATGACAGATGTTCCCTTTAGTCCAACCCCTTTGCCAACCTCCTCCAATTTAACCATTGATATATTCAAATCAATCTTGACTGTTGATTCCTGCCACCTCACCCCTAACCTTGGGAAATCCTATAAATAGACCCCATTTTGAGCAACAATGGTCCCAATTCATATAAATTGATCATCCCATATCATCTCATCTTATGCATTGTTACTATAGGCATCTAGCTTATAGCTTATCAATTTAGCAATGTTATCATGCTCAATTTTAGCTTAATCTCATCTTCATTCTAGCCTATTTTCTAGAATCATGTAGCTTAATCATGTTATTCTTGCTAGATCATGAATCTTCATCATTCAAATCCTCCATCTAAGTGTAGTCAAGTCACTAGAATCTGCATAACAAGATTTGAGAGCAAAATTCATACACGCATTTACTAGGAGGCAATAGATCGCTTAGTTATGGTTTTATCTTTCTTTGATTTAAATTCACTAACCATGCTTGTAATGATATATTGAGTGCATTGTGTTTGTAGGTACAGGTACAATTTCATAGAGCTCGACAAGTTGCATTGTAGACTTTAGTGCATCCCCCTAAGTTGCACTTAAGGGGGGGTGTTGGTGTAAATAATTATGCATCTTAGATATTATTACACTATACTTAAGTTTACTTAGGTACATGCATTTAATAGTAGTTTGGGTATGAGACACTTGGGTGTTTGTGCCACATTGGGATAGTGTGTGTAGGAGAATTTCCACCTTTTATGGTGTTTATCTTTTTACTACTCTATCATATCCACTTATTGTGGAGTGATAATCCCACCTTCGGTGGGTGATCCACCTCATGTGGAATATTTTATTGTTTCTCCCACCTACCCACACCTATTTACTACTTACCCTTGTTTCTTATTGAGCCACATGCCATGTTTGTTTGCTCACATATCCATAAGCCTTGCCTATATAAGGAGGCTCATCTACATTATTTGTACATAAATTCATTGAACATCTTGTAATGATCTAGTTGATCATATTTTGCATCTTGATAGAATACATTTTATTCCTATCATCTATTTTGTATCTATTATTTGTGTTTTCCATTGCCTCTAGATCTTGGCAAACTCTCACAATATCATCCAATTCCTTGCATATAAATATTTCCAATCTTGCTTACTGGTTGATGATGCAGATGCATGAAAAGTAGGTTCAGACTTCACAACTCCAGAAGGTCCAAATTATTCAAGCTCAAAAGTAGATAATTTCCCAACCAAGGTATCTCTATTGACAAAAGTATTAGCGATTGTTCTCAATTCATTAATTGTAGTAGCCTTCATCTTGTAAGCCACTGGTAGGGCTCTCAGAACTTTAGAAACAATTTCATCTTCACTCAGAATTCCACCACAAGATTGAATTCCTATAACAATCTCATTTACCCTTTCCATGAATGCAATAATCCTTTCATCTTCTTCCATCTTTAGGTTTTCATATCTAACCTGGTAACCATCAAGTTTAGCAATATTCACAGTAGGGTGACCTTCATTAAGAGTTCCAACTTATCCCATGCATATAGCCTTTGCAGATGATTTGTCAGTTAATCTCATTATTTGCTGATTAGAAAGTGCACACAAGAGGGCTTCTCTTTCTCTACAATCATTCTCAAGATCCTTATGCAAGTTTGTCGAACGAGGATTGCCAGATGTCGAGTTATAAGGTGTAACACCATTCTGTGTGATCTCCCAAAATCTCCTTATCTAGACATCTCAGATGAGTCTCCATCTGAATCTTCCATACTACGTAATTTGTTCCACCAAGCCTTGGAATATCTCTCTGAAAGATAGCTCAAGATGAAATAGATGAACTTGAACTATTAGTCGTCATAGGATCTTCCTCAAGCGGTTAAGCTTTTTGTAGAGAGGACCAGAGCTTGAATACCAATTGTTAGACAATTCAAATAACCAGAAGACAATTGAGTGGGGGGGTGAATCACTTGTCTCAAATTACCGTAACCTTAAGAAATTTAAAACTTTAATACCAGAACTAGAATGTTTAAACCAAATAATAGAATAATAGATAAACTAATTAAGCATAAACAATAATTAGAGAATAAATAGCATCCATATGACACCAAGATTTGTACATGGAAAACCCGGTAAAGGGAAAAACCATGATGGGAAGCCTACCCACAGTCAGATAATACTTCTGCAGTAAGTATGTGAATTAAAATTGAGGGGCCTGCACTTGTAGGAAGGACAATAGCCTAGAGCGCACTGCTCATCATAGGAGTCTAACTGAATACATAGAAATTCAGACTACAATTCGGAAGAATGATTGAACTGCAAAGATAACATTTCCTATGCCTGAATATAGTTCTGGTTAAGCTCAATACTGGAGGACTAAATCCTCTTACATAAACCCAACTCAATCTCCAATGATCAACCAAATCCTTTGCTTGAATGATATTACATTATTTCCACATTAAATATCCATATGCCTTTCCTATATCCTGATATCATCGACAATGAGATCTTACATCATATATATACAAACCCTCAACCACAAACAATCAGGTCAGCCATGAGACAATAAACGAATTAAATAATTACAAAACATGTCGGCCTTAGACCAAACAAATAATATCCAACCCATAAGACATCCCAAAAACATATCTAGAGGTCCAATCCACACGTTACATTAAGCCGGTCCATAACCTAGATACATTGAGACCCAATATAGGTCCATACACACCAAAGCAATAGTCCCAATCTACCAAGTCTTGAACATGATCACCATTAGCATCCTGAATATCTACTAGAAGCCGCACCAACACCACTTATGCTTATCATCAAAGATCTTCATCAAAGCTATGTCAGTGAAACCCTTGTCGGAACCACAAACCAAGCTTCCAAGCAAACAAGATAGCATCTGATCACCAGAAAAAATACCAACTGATTGAATATGAACATGAGTAAGATAATTTCATAACCCAAACATATTGGAGCATACTGGATCATGCTAGATCTAAACCAGCCAGAAACCACACAACCTACCAGGACCAGAAGAGTGTCGGCAAAGCATCCAAAACAACTAGTGTTGACATAAATTACAAAACATCAATGCAACACATAATCAATTCCTCCAAATGGCCAACAAAACTATCTAATACTTTGATCAATACTATTCACAAAGTTCAAGAAATTTTTCTTGTAGATCTTCAATTGAAACTTTTCTATGTCTATCTCTGCTTAATCTTATTATGAATGATGTGGCAATTATCCTTCCTGACTTGTCTCCCCTTTTCTTTTTGGCTTACTTTGACTCTCTAATTAATATTGTTATTCTCCATGGCCCCCACACATGGAGTAATGTAAAGTCAGGTTTTCATTGACAGATATTCAATTTATTGAAGACCCAATACTTAATGTTTGCTTTCAATAAATCAATCCTTCTCTAGAAACTTTTAACCTGGACAAAATAGGAGACACCTGCGAATCCTATTATATTTCTGCATATATGTTTTCAATTTAGTGATCTTGAATTATCATTCAATGTGTAGAATATAGTTTTCAGATATGTTTCTGTATCTGCGTTTGTATTTGGTACACTTAATACAAACTATTTTCATTGGATTATTTGCTGATAGATGTATGCTTTACCTCTAATAATTCCTTTTGTGGATTTTAAATCTGATTTAATCATTGATTCAGATAAATTGGTAATCAAACTAATTGCTGTGTAGTTTCCAATCATGATCATTGCCATTTCATGTAGCAGTTGTCATAGTTCTTTATTATTTGTCCTCTATTATATGTCATTGCTGCATATGATCACTACATACCCACATCTTGTATATGGAGTTCATCTTCAATTCTGATCATGGAGATGTCTTCAATTCTAATCCTTCGATGATTTCATGTGGATGTCTTCTTCATATAAATCACAGTTATCCAATTCATATAAATCATCACCTTTCACATGACTGATTTGTCTTCTTGCATCTTTGACATCAATGACAATATTTCCATCAAGCATTAGCCCAATGCAATGATTCCCAACAGGTGAGAAGATTTTCTAATATGTACCTACCCTTCACAAATCCTGTTTGGGTGAGGTAAATAATTGGGTGCCAATTCCTAATAAGTGTTTTATCCCCTCTTTTGGAATAAGCTTGATGAGGCCCTGATTGATATTCCAACCAAGTGTTCCTCTACCAATGGCTTCCAAATGTAAATCTAACAGATCATTAACAATCCAGACATCATTGGCCTTATAAAACTCCATTGAGAAACCATCTGGACCCAAGGACTTGTCATTACTCAAGGAGGAGATAGCTTGTACAATTTCTTCCTTGGAGATAGATTTCCCAATGTGAAAACAGTCCTCTTCCCCCAACTTCCTTGGGACCAAATTTTTGATTATGTCTCTAGCTTTACCTTGATCTTCCCCAAGGTTTCAAACATAAAGAGAGGTTTGTAAAAATGGGCAAAATGGTTAAGAATATCTTGAGGGTCTGTTATACTTCTATCATCCTCCCATATACTATATATCATATCTTTGGCCTCCTTCATTTTAAGCATTTGGAAAAGAACTTAGAGCCATTATCCCCTGCATCAAGCCATTTGAGTTTGGCCCTACTTTTACACCCCATTACCTTGACATTTTGGATCTTTCTCAGTTTGTCCTTAGTATAGATCAAGTTATGGCTAAGCTATTCATCCCTAGGATTAGCTTATAGTTCAAACTC
Source organism: Cryptomeria japonica (assembly GCF_030272615.1). Lineage (NCBI taxonomy): Eukaryota > Viridiplantae > Streptophyta > Pinopsida > Cupressales > Cupressaceae > Cryptomeria > Cryptomeria japonica. The sequence goes on along the minus strand of NC_081415.1, from coordinate 187,230,162 downwards.
TCCCTTGGATAGAACCTCTTGCCAATACAATTCAGATTTCCTATAATCCTTAGCCTTCTTCTTGTCCATAGTTTGGCACAAATTTTTCCAACTCCTAATATTTAGATTCCATCTCTCACAACATGAGAGTGAAGCATTATAGACCTTATTGTAGACCTTGATAAATCCCATTACACATCTGAGGTCATCATCCTCTAGGAGCCTTGTATTTAGAATGAAAGAGTCACCTTTAGGCGGCACAGTAAGGTCACATTTAGAGAGATTCAAAGAGATGTGAATAGGGTGATGGTTAGATAATGTATATGGTATGACCGAATATTTAACCCTTTTATCATCCTTCAACAACTCAAAAAATCCCTTATTATAGTTAAATTTGTCCAGTCTGCAATACACTCTCTTAGTATGTTGTTAATGATTACACCATCTGAACTAGATGGAGCCTAGTTCATCCTTCTGACCAACAATTGGATCAACAAGTAGTAGTCTATTAATCATTCTATCCCAATTCATTCTTTCAAGGCCTTTCCATTCAAACCTAGATCCACCTCTTTTATCCCGAGCGCTCTCAATCATGTTAAAATCCCCCCCCCCCCCCCCCCCAATGAACCACAGGACATATTTCAATTGAGAAATCCAATTCCATAAAACCACTCTCTCTCTCTGTAGTCATTAGAAGCATAGACTAAACATATTCTAAAAATATTATCCTCAACTTTGAGCATTACCCAGATAGCCGTAGCACAAGGGAATTGCCCCCATTTAACTACAAAATTAGACCATTTGGGACTAAGTAGGATAGAAGTACGCCCTTTTGCCTTAGAGTGATTAGTATAGAAACAAGTAGCCTCTCTCCATATGCATTTCAAACCAATTTCCAAGGAGAATCCAACGGGTTTCAGTTCTTGGAGCATGAGGCAGTCAATGTTTCTATGCATATTTAGGAGCCTCTTTACAATATATTTCTTATCTAGGGATTCCAAGCCCCTTATGTTCTAAGATATAGTGTTTAAGATCATGAAAATATTTTATTTAGAGGAATCCATAGATGGTTTGAACCCATCAAAACGTTTAGGATAATCTTCCTTATTGTTGAGATTGCTAGCATCAAAAGCAACCACTAAGTTGGGTATGCCTCTCTTTCTTCTGGACTCAGACAATTGGTCTGCTCCAATGGATTCCTTCCTACCAGTTACATCTCTAGCAGTTCTAGGAGATCTCTTTTTCCTAGCTTTCTTAGACTTCACTTCAATGAAATCATCCCCTTTTTCATTCATGCCTAGTGCAAAATTTGAGGTTTCCACAGTCATATTGAGTTCTCCTTCAGGGACAGTAGGGCTATCATGCCCATCATTGCTGGCTGGAGTGTGGGAAGTCAAGAGGGGGTTCTTGACCCCACCAGTGTCACCATGTGAGGACCTAGGGGTGTCCACAACCAATTGGGGGTCTTCAGAGTCATCATAAGTTTTTGGGGAAGTCTTGATGGGGCACAAAACATTCTCCTCTTCCTTACCTACTCATCTTGTTTTCACTAGAAGCATATTGTAGTATTATGGGCATCCACATTTTTTCATTGTTGACCCTATATTGTGGTGTTCCTAGTGCTATAGGGGCTCAAATAACTAAATGATGCACACCATATATTCATTTAAAAGAGCTTACTCATGTCATTGATAATAATGTTATTGAAACAAAAGATTACTATGAATAAGTTTCGATAAGATTGATAATAATGAAATCGAAGCCTTATTTTGTAAAAAGTTCGGGATGCTATTATTTCCATGATCATGTAATTAAGTAAGAATTGATTTATGTGGGAATTGATTTTAAATAATAAAGTTGTAATTAACAAATTGATTTACTTAATGGCAGTTGTAACTAATATTTACCTATCAATATTTAAACAAAGAGAATGTGTGACTATTCATGTGGAGGTGTAATGAATAGTTGTGTTCCTTTCTTTTGGAGATGGAATATGGCATATACATATTGCTATTATAATTCATTTTAGACAGAGTGTTGAAGTTGTGGGGTATAAGGAAGTGTCTATAATAAGAAATATTTGTGTGAAGTATGATACATATATGCTGAAGAAAATTTAGGAGTGTGAATAATACTTCTGAGAATATAAATCAGAAAATAAAGAGTTCTCAGACATGTGGTTTTAAGAGTATGTTGTATAAGTGGGTTTAAAGGATATATCATTAAGAATTCTGAAGCAGATCTTGAGAAAAATATTTGAAGGAACATTGTGTGTAAATATCTCATCATCCATATGCAGATTTGAGAAGGGAGCAAACTGAAGATTTATGGAGGGAATTCATTATTAAAAAATATATCAATGAAGTAAAGAATGTAATGAATAGAAGATCATTAAAGGCAGATCAGATATATAAGTTTTATATATGCAGATTTGTATTAAGAAAATATGTATAGAGAAGTGTTATAAGCAGATATGGTGAAGGAAAGATTAAGTGTTAAGAAATTGAATTGTAGATTTGTATTAAGAAGATATGTATAGAGAAGTGTTATAAGCAAATATGGTGAAGGAAAGATTAAGTGTTAAGAAATTGAATTGTAGCAGATTGGAGGAAGACATTATAGAAGATTTATGTTGAAGATTTATAGTAGTATTGTAGGTCCATCATTTGTTGAGTTAGCAACATTGTCAAGATGGAATTTCAGATTTATCTGAAGTGGGTTGGAAATCACAAATTCTGAAGTGGGAGTTGGTGCTTCCAATGGGTTGGTGCTCACAAACAAAATTTGGGAGTTGGTGCTTCCAGTGGGTTGGTGCTCACAAATAAACATAGGGGTTGTTTCCTCTAGTAGGTTGGTGCCTACGGAGATTGTAAAAGAAGATATCCATATAAAAACATTGATTTACTATGGTTTTCTCCTGTAAGGGTTTCCATGTATATATCTTGTGTTCTAATTGTGTTCACATTAGTTAGAGCATGTATGAATGTTTGGATGCAATAAATATGTTTATGAGATAAGTTATATACTTACGATTGAAGTTGAAAAAGATTAAATTGGTAAAAGATTGTTGTTATACTGATTCACCCCCTTCTCAATATAACTGTGTGCTTTTCAATGCTTCAGGGCAAAATAGTGCTATGCTATTGATTGATTTTGAGAAGGCATATGATAGGATTGAATGGGATTTTATTCTACAGATGCTTCATATTGCAGGTTGGTTCAGACTCTACTATGTGATACTAATGCAAAAATTGAGGTGAATGGCATGAGGTCAGTCAACATCTCACTCTCTAGGTCTATCAGGCAAGGGTGCCCTCTTGCCCCTATTTTGTATGTTATTGCCATTGATGCTATGCATTATTTGGTTAAGAATAATAAACTCACACCCAAGGTCAAAGGAATAAGTCTTCCCAATAAAAAAGAGTTGACAAATGTGCAATTCACTGATGACACTGCAATTTTGATATCCCTAGAAGAAAATAACTTGTCTTCTCTGTTGGAAAACATCAATATTTTCTACAAAGCCTCTGGTAGTAAGGTGGCCCTACATAAATCTTGTTTGCTTGGTTTGAATCACTCCCCCCAACATGGTTGTCTCGATTCTCAATAAAATGGGGAGACCCCAATCAAATAGTGAGGTACATGGGTATCCCATTTTCTGTATCCCCTAATTTAAAAGAAATGTAGGAGTGGATCAGAAATAAGATTGATAAGAAACTATCTAAATGGAATAGGAAATTTATCTCATTGGCTAGCAAGTACCAAGTTTTCTAGAAGATACTCTCCTCATTAAATATATACTTCTCCTCTACATGGCTTTTCTGCAACTATCAATTTAATCATATTCAGAAGCAAATTAGAAATTTTTTGTGATCTGATGGAAAGGGCAATCAGAAACAGCATGTTGTCAGATGGGGATGGTGTGTTTTGAACAAAGAGATTGGAGGGTTGGGGCTGAAAGATCTTAGAACTCAAGGGATTACCTTGGCCTCCAAATGGATTTGAGGGTAGTTTCCGGAAATTAACCGTGGAAATTTTTATTAAGGCAACACATCTTGGTGTCAACCATGAAGAGGGCCATGAAATGGAAGGTTCTACCCTTTTGTGATCTAATCGGAGGTAAGTTTGAAGTCTCCCCCAGTGGCTCTGAGATCTTCAAGTCTTTATGGAAGGCTTGGGAAATGGTGACTCATTTCATTAGAAATAATGAGTGTTTTAAAGATTATAATTGTATCAGTGGCAACAGATCCATTTGATGGAATTTGTTCCATAGGAATAAGCCTCTTGCCATGATTCAAGGCCACTTTGCTTTAAAATGGCATAATAGTGGTATAAGAACCTTTGCTGATGTGTTCCATAATGGTTCCTTGAAATTTTGGGATGCTCTATCTTGCAGGTTTAATGTGCCTCCCTCTCAATTTAGAACTTATACTCTTTTGAAAGATGCTCTCTCCCCCTTGACCCCCTCATGCCCCTCCGCCTTTGGTTGGCTAGATAATGCCCCCCTTCCTGGCATCAAGTCTAAAACTATGTATAATACCCTGATGGACTCCTCTTCTATTGTTGACCATCTTAATTTTGTATGGAATTTGGAATGGAGTAAGGTATAGTGGGGCAAATCTCTCAATAGGAGGTGGTATGGGCCTTTTGAACCTAAGAAGAAGTTTTTGGCCTACAGATTGCTATTAAATAGACTTCCCTTTAAAGACCCCAATGGAAATGTCACCCTTTGTCAAACTTGTCACCTCCCTCAATTTGTCCAGCATGTTTTCTTTGACTGTCTATTTGCCAAAGAATTTTGGAGCCTTTTTGGTTTTAATTTTGAGAAGATTAATGTAGCACGCATTGATGTTGTCTTAGGCTTCATTAAGGGCTGTAAGAAATCTTTTAACTACTTTTAATCTTATTTTTCTTTGGAAATGTTATGGTTGATTTGGAAGTTTCAAAATGACAAAATTTTTAATGGTAGGAGTAGGAATCTTACTGAGTCTCTGAGGAGGCTCATTTTACATCTTGTCTCTTTGTAGATTTCAATGGTTATAAAGTTGGATGAAAGTAAGTTTGATAAATGGCTAGATGATGGCACCATTCTTGTTCACATCAGAGAGGTGTCTCATGGGTTTACATGGGAGCAAGGTGACCACCAGAAGACCCCGCTTGAGAAGGCACTGATAAAGTTCATGCACCTCTTGAGGCATGGTAGGCTAGGGAGGATTTGATCTACAGAGAGGAGGAGCAGATTCGGGGGATGATTTCTCACCCCCACAAGAAGCAGATCCTAGATGGCATGGTGAAAGTCTTGATGGAGGGCGACTGAGGTTGGACTGCTTGGATCTTGCCTGTAGGAGTTAACTATCATCCCTAGGGTGACATTGTTTTTAGTTGACTAGTAGTTGCTCTCTTCTTCTATCCCTTTTACAAGAATATTTTGGATATCAATGATGTAATTTTTGGTCTCTTTTGATTATCTTGCTCATGGTGGGTTGTATCTGAGTCATTATCTAACTGTGCACATGCTCGGTGCTTGTGGGCTTTGACGTGTATTTCTCTGTTTGAACTCCTTTATATTTAATAGAAAAAAAACAAAGTGTAAAAAGAAACCTCTCAAAATGAAAATCTTTAAAGAAACAACTTTCAAGTTTAAATTTGAAAAAGTTAATTTAAATTTGAATACAACTTTAAAAAATGAACTAGATTGATTTTTGATATTAAATATAGATAATATTTAAAAAAATAAAAATAGTATGGACTACCATTTATGTCTTAGTAGGTAAGAGGACATATGATAAGATAAATTTGGTAAGTGATGTAATGAGAATCTATTCAGTATTTTTTTTGGACTCAAAGAAACCTGGGTAAGTTTTATTAGATTCAGAGTGTTTCACCTACATTTCGTATACAAAGTGGTTGACATATTCTCTATAGACTTTTACCCTGATCTCGTACATCATGATCCTCCTAGAAATCCAAGAGAAATTCTATGGTGGAGAGGCCATTAAATTCTACAATGACATAATTATATGGCAGACGTGTCCACTCAAATTTCATGTCAGCAATCAGAGCTTGCAAAATAGTGATAACCATTGAGAGGAAAGGGAGAAAAATATGAAGTTCCCCAAAGAGCTTTTGGCGTGCGAATATAGCTTAGTATTGCATGGTGGAGAAAATACAAGGAAAATACCTAGGAAAGAGAAATGTGACTTCCAGGAGGCCATTAAATTTCAAACTCATATACTTGCATGGAAAACACATCCACTCAAATCTAACCATTTGAGAACAAAGAGAGAAAAATGTGGAATCATGGCTCTTCTAAACTCGTCATAAAAGCTAAAGAAATTTTGGCTCTTCTAAAGTCTTGCACGGTGGAGAACATTTTGAGTCCTCTGCTACTTGAAATTTTGACTTGGACAACCATCATTTTTGAGTTATTTTACAACTTTTGTGTTGTTTGTATGCATAATAGCAGTTTTGTGTGATACTAATGCTATCATACCTCCCACTTCTTCCATTCTTTTGATCACCAAGGAAGTATTACAAATGTCTGCAGTGATGATTTGACAATACACCACTTTCGATTTCACATTAGTTAGAAAAAAGGGCACACCATTCCATCATCAACCAAAAAAAATGGAAGGAAAAATTAAGGGTGGAGAAAATCCATGCCTCATAACATTGATTAATGTGATGGGGATAAATCATCCCTCTTAAGGTATTGTAGTTAATAAGATTTTAGGGATCAAATATTGGGAATAATAAGCAACTAGTATCAAATGGGAGGGAAGTTTTGAAAAAATATAAATAAATAAATATTAGAAGTGGGTAGGGCTTGCGGATAAGACAGAGTAATCAAGTTTGAAAATTGGATTTGAAGGAAAAAAAAATTATTGGATAAAGCTAATATTACAATAAGTAGTTACAACAAAATATATAATGTTGATAGAGCTGAAGTGGACAACAATCCACAACCAAGAATTACATCATAAACAAGTCCTTGCAAACAGAGACTCATAAGAGTATGAGGGTCAGAATACTACAGGGTTGTTATTGCACAATAGTTACAAAGGCTCATTAGAGCATGAGAAAGTAGATAATCAGCAAGTCTAAACATCACATAGAATAAAGGCTAGAGAGAAAAGTATATTAGCCAAATTCCACTTGATGATGTCTCCACTTTTGTTGTTTTTTGAGAAAATAATGGAAACAGTTCATCGATACTTTGACAGTGACTTTCATCTTCCTCAATGCATGCCCTAGTACATTCGAGGCTAATTTCTGACCACCCATCATTAGATTGCTGACAAATGTAGTCATCGAAAACTCATCGTCGGGCTTCCCGACGATGCCATTGAGTGTCAGAATTCTAATGACACCATGAACTCTTCTGACGGCTTCTATGTTTGCTCCTCTGACCAAAAATGTCATCGGATTACGGTCGGAATTCCAACGCTCCCCCACTACCATGCATCGACGACCGTCTGACAAGGAAGTGACGTCGGACATACAACATCCTTGTCGGATGTTTCTTTAGTTATCGTCGAAATTCCGACGGGATCAGATGCTGTGGGTCGACTTGGCCGTTAGTGCATGAAAGCATTGAATGATTTCTACTTTTAAAAATTACATAAAACATTTTTAATTTATTTAATTTAGTCTTCTTTGAAAAAAATATTATCAATGATGTTTCCTTTCTCCAAGAATTGGATCTAGGATCTTTCCATTAGATAATATGTAACATCAAATGACTAAATCTTTTCTTTATAGATGCTTATTTTATTTAATCATCTGAGCCTGAACTATAATTTATATCTGTGCAGAAGCAAAAGATACAACCTGAAGAGTCATGTGCAAGTAAATTTCATAAAAGAAAGCAAGCAGGCATTATCTTGAATGACATGGAAACAAGCTCACCAGCTGCCCATAAGAGAGCAATTGGGGAAAAGCAGAGGAAAGTGTTAAAGGGTGATAAATACATAGAGAGTATGCAATACAAACAAACAATGTCTAGAGTGTGTGATGTGACGTCTCTAATTTATGTCTAGAGGGACTAACAGGTTTTGGAGTTTCTGGGAAACCTATTGGGCCACGCTTGGAGGAAATCAACGTGTTCATGCAAGGGCCACCTTTTTTTATATTATGAGAATGATGCTTTTGCACTGAAGGATATTTGGAAGACAATATCCAAAAATTTCTATAGTGCATGGAACCAAAGTTGGTGGACTCGAAGTACTTTTCAACTTCTATAATGCCAAGAGGTTATGTACACAATCTCCCAATAGAAGGGTGATTTCAAGAATTACCTCTCCCCCCCATGACTATTCAGGAAGCACTTCCTCAAACAAAGGACTATTGGCCTCCATGGGATCAAAGAAAAAAATTGAATTGCATAGACTCTCGATGATGTGGTAGTGTCCTTCGTGAAGAACTCTGTACTATAATTGCAAATTCACAAGGGAAACTGCAAGATAGTGAACATAAATACATTCTTGAAAAGTGCAAAGAATGGAACTTGGTTTGGGTGGGGCTAGGTCAGGTGGCTCCTCTAGAGGTGGACAAGATAGAAATTATATTAGGATTTGAAAAAGATCACACTCGTGGAACTTCTTGTGCGACTGATCGATTGCACTATTTGGGTAATGCATTCCAAATAGATATAGTTGCATACCATTTATTTGTCTTGAAAGCATTTTATCCTAATGGCATTAAAGTTCTTTCTCTATTTTTTGGTATTGGTGGAGCAAAGGTTGCTTTGCATCGACCATGGATACATTTAAGTTGTGTTGTATCTGCGGAAATATGTGAAAAGAATAGGCTTGTCCTTAATAGTTGATGGACAAAAACCCAATAGAAAGGTAGGTTGATTCAGAGGGAAGATGTCCAAGATTTGAATACAGAAGTATTGGAGTTTTTTATTAGAGTTTTTGAAGCCATCTTGAACTAGAGTTGTCATTGCTGCATTTGAACTCTTTTAACACTTCAAACTTTGCTTTATATGATTTACCTGCTTGTTAGACACAATGCACCACTGAGAGGGGGAGGGGGTGAATTAGTGGTTCTCAAATATTTTTCCCTTTAGCTATCCTATGTGAGCATACCGATTAATGGATTGGGGAAACCAAAAAAATTGCAATCACACACAAGGAGACATCTCATAACACTAGCATGTACGAGGAAAACCCAAGATGGGAAAAACCTTGGTGAGCAATGTTGTTGGAGTCTACTGCTCCAATCCAGCCTCGCAATCAAACCTCTATTATAAAGTTTAGGGCACCAACCCAAGGAGCTATAGCCCCTACCTGATATATGGGCTACAACCCCTACCTGATTTATGGGCTACAATCAAAAGGAGCTACAACCCATGCACCGAGCTACAACTCAGTGTTCACAATGAAAACATCAAATACAAAAGTGGCTACTCTGTTACAAGTGAATCTTGCAACCATTCCAAATACCTTACCCTGTTGGTGAGATTCCTTCTCTGCAACACTAAATCACTTCTCTTGCTACTCACACTTCCTGCTTCTCTGCGGATAAGTCCTACCATTACACCTCTTCAATTCTTCTTCTCTATGGGATCTCCTCCTCACTACTCTGCACTTTATCAATGCTCAACTCTACCAATCCACTATCTACCTTCTATGCATCTCTCTTCCCTCTTCCTATGCTGGTATAACCACTACTAGTTTTGCTTCTCCTACCGGCTGAATGTTTGAACTAGGTTCACCCTCACTCACACTCACTTGTCAGATGCTCATTGAGCACTTAGCTTATTTTCTCTTACTTGCAAAAGTATCACACTTCACACTAACACAATATCCTTCTATTCTGCAATAGCACCTCAATATCTTTTTGCCTTCATATTTATAGACTGGTTTTCCCATTGAAAGCTTGTTCAAATTCTAGGAGGTTAGGGTTTCTTCACCATCCTCAAGGAAAACCAAATCTAATAAGATCCCCATCTGATCTTCCAGACTGCCAGTTTGCAAAAATTTGCCATTTATGCACCTCTTAGATCACTCCTTCCATCTTTGGCGATTTGCTTTTTACCTTATCGGCTGGTCTCTTTGTCAAACACCGAGATTTGGTTTTGTTGTTTCCTTCATCCACCTCGATCTCCTCAATCACTCTTAGCTGGTTCGTAGTTGTCCTCCTGACCTCGAGCCACTAAAATTTTCAACATATCCAGGATTTGTGGGATCCTCCATTAATGTCGACCAACCCTGCAAGTACCCTGTCAATGTACATTCTATCCTTATCCAAATGTAGGTTTGCCACATTGAATCCATGTGGCATCCAAGTCGACCAACTCTACCACCTTGACTCTTCATGTCGGTCCTCATAGGATCACCGACCAAACTTTTTACCAGTTCCTCTTTTCTGTCGGTTTATCAACTTTGTCTGTCTTTCACATTGTACCAGTTTACTCATCATGTTTGCACTCTACTGAACTATTGGTGGAATACCTTGACCAGTCGTCAGACATGTTTTTCTTGAGTATGTCAATCCCACAAGGTAGGAAGACATTTGCATCTGCACCTTTGCTCATATTACCAATGGACTTATATATCGGTAAACCTTCTTGATGACATTCTGTCATCATCCTTCACCGGACACCATCTTCAATCAAGTCATATTCCTTTATTTGCATCTACTCATCCTTGCCTTCTCCTTGATCAATTCTATTAATTCCTCTGCCAGTTTGTCAAGGTGACAAAAACTTCACACTTCCCTTGTACTAGCATCCCAACATGCCTTCTATGTCAGTCCAGTGCATAACCCCTGATCTCATGTTCTTAAGGAATTCCCTCAGTTCATCGGTAGATCCAGTGTGATCCTTCAAGTACTTTCCTTTACCTCTTCACCCTTATCTCTCCATTTACTATAATGCACTCAATGCATAATAGGACATAAGCTCCACTTACCGGTGGAGTGGCACCTTGTATTCTACATCATGCAGTTTACTCATGTGACTGTTGGAAATATGGATGGAGTAACTGAGAGGGGAGGGGTGAATCAGTTACCACAAAAATAAATCCACAAGTCTCTTAGATGTCTTAAATATAAACTGCTGTAACTCGGTAAATTAGCTTATCATTGTTCATCAAACATTAATATGCATGAAACAAATAACATGAACACAAGTAACACCAGATATAACGTGGAAACCCAATTTTGGGAAAACCACCAATGTAACTAGTTACTGATTTTCACTCTTCTGAAGTGAGCCCTGTTAAAGGTTACAAAACACACTGTTAGGTGTGACCCTGTTAGAGGATTTGATCACCCTGCTAGGAGTGGCCTTGTGAAAGGTCTTAAGAACAATTCAACCGAATTGTCACCTTGTCAGAGGATTTACAAAATGGTTGTTAGACCAACTCTGTTAAGAGATTTCGGTATCACTGCTACAATGGTTAGAAAGCAACAATGAAGTGACCTAAATTAAACACAACTTATCTTGCTGATACAGATCTCTGTTCTGCGCCAATAGATCCTTACTGATCACATATATCTTTTCTGCACCTCAAGGATATCACTGATCCTTCATCAAAATTTGCACATTTCTGCTCCTTCATATTTCCATACTTTTCACTCTTTTTCCCACACTTCAAAATCGCAACTTGATCTCTCATATATACCATTCAGGTTACCAAGTCGGCTCAATTATAAGTTACAATAAATATTACATAGGTCGGCTTCATATACAAGTTTCAATTAATAAATATTGCTTTGGTCGGCTGCATGAACATTTCACTGATGCTCGGTGAACACTGCTGATTCTTTGGTAACCGATTGAACTCGGTAAGTACTGCGAGCTCGGTAAAGACTGACTTTCCTTCACATATTCTTCGAAGACTGACTTAACTCGGTAAAGACTGTGAACTCGGTATAGACTGACTTTCCTTCACATATTCTTCGAAGACCGACTTAACTTGCTTCTCTTACCGTCTGAACTCGGTAGACTCTGTCTAACTGCTTTGCCGAACATTCTGAACTCGGTAGACTGATATGACATTTGTGTAACATCAAAGACAATACACAATTAAACAATTGTATCCAACAATCTCCCTCTTTGGCATTGATGGCAACACAACATGTCATAGCAGAATGAAATTTGAAAATAGGTCTTTTCTTTTATGACAGCAACATGCCAACATAACTTTCCCTTTGGATAGAGAACACTCCTTCTTTCAATAATCTCCCTCTGTGAAGTAACTTCATCTTTGGATGGTAAAACTCTCCCTCTTTATCAAACAACTCTCCCTCTTTATCTTAATGAACTTTCTTTCAAATTTTAGTAGGATATAACAGTAACTCTCCCTCTTTGACAACACATGCCAAAGACAATAAGACTTTATCTGAGTTATAATGTACCTTTTGTACTGATTCATATGCAATATTTTCCTGATTATACTCTTAGATACAAGAATGCATCCTTAGCCAATGGTTTTGTGAATATGTCAGCAATTTGTTCCTTTGTGTGAATATATTCCAATCTGATCTCCTTGTCCTGCACCAGTTCTCGGACAAAATGATATTTTATTGCAATGTGCTTGGTTTTGGGATGCATCACTGGATTCTTGGACATGTCAATTGCACTTGTATTATCACAGAACATAACAATTGGTTCTTTGATTTCCATTTTCATGCTTGCCAATAGCTGTTTAAACTAAACAACATTTGAACAATTTATTGCTCCAGCAACATATTCTGCTTCTGCTATAGATTGGGATATACAGTTCTGCTTTTTGCTTGTCCAGGAAACCAATCTCTTTCCTAGAAAGAATGCTCCTCCGCTTGTACTTTTTCTGTCATCAATGTTTCCTGCCCAATCAGCATCAGTAAATACTTTCAAATCAAAATTTCCTCCAAATTTGTACCATAATCCATACTCTTCAGTTCCTTTCAAATATCTCATTATTCTTTTGATTGCCGTCATGTGACTTTCTCTTGGTTTTGCTGAGAATCTTGCAACAATACCAACTGCAAGAGCAATATCTGGCCTAGTATGAACAACATACTGCAGCTTTCCAATCATAGATCTATACAGTGTTTGATCTACTTCTTGTGATTCATCTTCCTTGGTAAGCTTTAATCCAGTACACATAGGAGTTCCAACTGGTTTACAATCTTCCATACCGAACTTTTTCAGTATCTCTTTGATGTATTTTGATTGTGTAATGTAGATACCATTTTTGTTCTGTTGAATTTGAAGACCAACAAAGAATTTGATCTCACCAAACATAGACATTTCAAATTCCTTATTCATTTGTACTGAAAATTCTTTGCAAAGATCATCATTTCTTGTGAAAATAGTATCATCTACAAATATTTCTGCTAAGACAATTTTGTTATCTGATCCTTCCTTGATATACAAGCTACTGTTATCATTAGTTCTTTGAAATCCAATCTGAATAAGATAGTTATGCAATCTTTCATACCATGCTCTAGGGGCTTGTTTCAGACCATACAATGCTTTATGTAATTTGTAGACCATGTCCTTCTTTTGTGGATCAACAAAACCTTCAGGTTGTTCAATATAAACCTCTTCATCCAATATACCATTAAGAAATGCAGATTTAACATCCATCTGATAAACTTTGAATCCTTTGTAGGCGGCATATGCAAGTAAGGTTCTGACTCCTTCCAATCTTGCAACAGGAGCAAAAGTTTCTCCATAGTCTATTCCTTCTTGTTGAGCATATCCTTTACATACTAGTCTTGCTTTGTTTCTTGAAACTTTGCCATCTTCATTCAGTTTATTTCTGAATACCCACTTAGTTCCAATGACATTTTTATCCTTAGGTCTGGGTACAAGAGTCCATGTCTTGTTTTTCTCTATCTGTTCTATCTCTTCTTTCATAGCCTCTGTCCAACTATCATTTCCCAATGCATCTTTGACATTTCTAGGTTCAAAATCAGCAAGTAAACAAGTACTTTTCAACTTACCTCTTGTCATGGTTCCTTCAGATTTGTCTCCAATGATCTGATCTGCTGAGTGATGTCGTCTGACATACTCGGCTAATACAGGTTTCTTGCCTTTAGAATGAATTTCATCATTGTCCTCTTGTTCTTCAACTGGCTCGGTAAATATTTGCTCGGTTTCTTCAGACTCGGTAGACACTGGTTTTGGTTCATCAGACTCGGTAGATACTGGCTCGGTTTGCTCTTTCTGTAACTCGGTTACTGATGACTCGGGAGTAGAAGATTCCTGATTTGCAGATGTATCTGGTATTGTATCAGGTTCAATAGACACAAATCTTCTATAATCTTCTGGTTCTCTTTTGTTTTCTTCTTCAGATCTTTCTGCAAACTCATCAACTTTCACATGTGCACTTTCTATAACTTTTTGAGTAGACAAGTTCAAACATCTATATGCTTTACTCTTGCAAGAATATCCGAGGAATATACCTTCATCACCTTTCACATCAAATTTTCCTTTTCTAGATTCTTTCAAAATGTAACATTTACTTCCAAATACTTTTAGGTAACTTACATTAGGTTTGTAGCCATACCATAATTCATAGGGGGTTTGAAATGAGTCCTTCTTCAGCTGTACTCGGTTCAAGGTATGAACAGCAGTGCTGATAGCTTCCTTCCAGTATTTGATATAAATATTCTTTTCAATCATTAAGGTTCTTGCACAATCCATGATAGATCTGTTCCTTCTTTCAGCTATTCCATTTTGCTCAGGAGTTCTAGGGGCTGAAACTTGTCTTTTGATTCCTCTTTCAATGCAAAAGTTATTGAATTCATGAGAGATAAATTCACCACCTCTGTCTGACCTTAGACATTTAAGTCTTTTACCTGTTTCTTTTTCTACTCTAGCCAAATACCATTTGAACTTTTCAAATGCTTCTGATTTGTTCCTTAAATACATGACAGTCATCATTCTTGAGTAATCATCAACAAAAAGAATGAAGAACTTTTCTCCTGTATAACTTTCAGTTCCTATGGGTCCACATAAATCAGTATGCACAATTTCTAATATATCTTCAGATTGATAGTTTTTGCTTTTGAAACTAGTCTTTCCCATCTTTCCAATTTGACAATTCTTACATAGACCGACCTCAGGTTTCTTTATATCTGGAATACCTCTTACTTTTCTGAATTTACTTATTTTCACTAGGTTATCAAAATTTACATGACATAACCTTTTGTGCCATAACCAACTTTCTTCAACTTGAGCAATAAAACATGAATTTTCACTTGTTTCAAGTCGGAACAAATTACCTTTTGTTTGAGTGCCTGATCCAATCAGCTTTCCTTGATTATTTAGCAGTCTGGCCTTCCCATGCATGAATTCCACCTTGAGTCCACTATTAAGTAGCTGTGCCACACTCATCAAGTTGTGATTGAGACCTTCAACCCAGTAGGCATCATCAAATACAAGTTCTTTGGTTATAGGAATTCTACCTCTTCCTTTTATGTAGCGAGGTTCATTATTACCAAACCTTACACTACCTCCATCATAGTCTATAAAATGTTCAAACTTGGTTTTATCACCAGTCATATGATGAGAGCAACCACTGTCTATGATCCAAGTATCATTTTTGCTTATATGAGAAATAAGTGCCATCTTATCTTCCTCATCATTATCAGAATCATCTCTTATAGCAATATAAACAATTTCATCTTCACTATTATCAGAATCCTTAGCCATAAAGCATGTTTTCTTACCTTTGAATGATTTGTAGTCCTTTTTGCCATTCCATTTGTGATCTTTCTTCTCATCTTTGCTCTGCTTGTTTGGGCATCTAGCAGCAATATGACCGACTTCATCACATGAAAAATAGATTAGAGGAACTTTGCCTCTGTATTTTCCTCTGCCTTTGGAATATTTCTTTGCTAGAAGAGCTTCAATTATTTCAAGATCACTGTCTGAACTTGGTTCTGATTCATCTTCACTTTCTGACCGAGATTCCTTTTTCTTTTTGCCTTTCTCCTTGAGTGAAAGCTTAGCTTCAAATGCTGATTCCATGTTTTTGGAAGCTGGAACATAGTTGTCATAGTTGTCTAACTCAAATGCAGTTAATCTTCCAACTATGGCCTCTAAATTTATCTTGTGATTTGCTTCACATCTTCTTTCCTGAATTGCAGAAACTCTGATTGCATAAATGGGTAGTAATGTTCTGAGAACTTTGCTTATGACTGTTTCCTCTGAGATATCACCTCCAGAAGCTTTGATTGCACTGACACTGGCTTTGACTCTTTCAACATATTTTGCAATACTTTCATCCTCACTCATTTTTAATTGATCAAACTGTCCTCTCAAGCTTTCTGCTTTGGCTCTTCTCACATTGTCATCACCACCATAGATATCTTTCAGCTTGTTCCACATTTCAAATGCAGTTTTGCAATCTTTGACATCATCAAACTCTTCATAGCTTAGGGCAGATGCAATGTCTATCATCATGGTGTTATGAGTCTTCTTTGCAGCAATATCAGCAACAGTTAGTGTACCAGTGGGTGTCACATATTCTGTGTCAAGATGTGTCAATCCTGTATCTCCAATGGAAGCCAAATGGAGTCTCATAAGACCTTGCCATGCTGAAAAGTTATTTCTATTTAACCTTGGAATTTCCCTCTTGTAAGACATCTTGATCTTTAGCTTAGATCCTTGAAATCCTTCCTATAAGCACCGAAAGCTCTGATACCAATTGTTGGAAATATGGATGGAGTAACTGAGAGGGGAGGGGTGAATCAGTTACCACAAAAATAAATCCACAAGTCTCTTAGATGTCTTAAATATAAACTGCTGTAACTCGGTAAATTAGCTTATCATTGTTCATCAAACATTAATATGCATGAAACAAATAACATGAACACAAGTAACACCAGATATAACGTGGAAACCCAATTTTGGGAAAACCACCAATGTAACTAGTTACTGATTTTCACTCTTCTGAAGTGAGCCCTGTTAAAGGTTACAAAACACACTGTTAGGTGTGACCCTGTTAGAGGATTTGATCACCCTGCTAGGAGTGGCCTTGTGAAAGGTCTTAAGAACAATTCAACCGAATTGTCACCTTGTCAGAGGATTTACAAAATGGTTGTTAGACCAACTCTGTTAAGAGATTTCGGTATCACTGCTACAATGGTTAGAAAGCAACAATGAAGTGACCTAAATTAAACACAACTTATCTGGCTGATACAGATCTCTGTTCTGCGCCAATAGATCCTTACTGATCACATATATCTTTTCTGCACCTCAAGGATATCACTGATCCTTCATCAGAATTCGCACATTTCTGCTCCTTCACATTTCCATACTTTTCACTCTTTTTCCCACACTTCAAAATCGCAACTTGATCTCTCATATATACCATTCAGGTTACCAAGTCGGCTCAATTATAAGTTACAATAAATATTACATAGGTCGGCTTCATATACAAGTTTCAATTAATAAATATTGCTTTGGTCGGCTACATGAACATTTCACTGGTGCTCGGTGAACACTGCTGATTCTTCGGTAACCGACTGAACTCGGTAAGTACTGCGAGCTTGGTAAAGACTGACTTTCCTTCACATATTCTTCGAAGACCGACTTAACTCGGTAAAGACTGTGAACTCGGTATAGACTGACTTTCCTTCACATATTCTTCGAAGACCGACTTAACTTGCTTCTCTTACCGTCTGAACTCGGTAGACTCTGTCTAACTGCTTTGCCGAACATTCTGAACTCGGTAGACTGATATGACATTTGTGTAACATCAAAGACAATACACAATTAAACAATTGTATCCAACAGTGACTTCCCTGTTTGTGCAACATCTCTTCAAACAGGCACATGTGAATTGATGTGAGCACATTCACTATCAATCATTGCTTCTCATGTTGACTGCATCTTCATCCGGTGGGAGTCATGTTTTTCTGCAACCTTACAGACCTTTTCATTCTTTTCCTTCAGTGTTGATGTGACTTAGGTAACATTATTCCTCTTCATCACAAACAACGGCTCAAACACCTCTCTATCTCATCACACAAGTCAAGCACTAACTTGTGTACTGATGACACCTAAGGTCATCTTTCTTTCCATTTCTGGTGTTCTGCAACACAAGGTGATATCCAAGATATCACATCCTGTAGTCCTCCATATTAGTTTTGCACATACATCTGTTCTACCGGTGGTCATCCCATATCAGTTGACATCAATGACAACAATCTCCCCCTTTGGCGTTGATGTCAACTCTTGTAGTATCCAACATACTACATACTCCTTCTCCTCCTTTGTATGATCCAATGGATTCTCACACATATAGTATGCGGTATACTACATAATCCTTCTCCCCCTTTGACACAATGACAAAGGGAACTGGCAAGATATCAATCCTCCTTGTATTTACTAGTTACTGATAGAATTCTTTCTTCCCCTTTATCTTCATTGAATGTAACATATCCTATGATACCACTTGTTATCTTGTCACCGGTTGTTACATCTTCTCAAGTCATATCACTTGAGATGGGGGTCTTAACCATCAATTGACACCAATTGAGTATGCAGGTCTGAAGCCATTTGAACTTAATTTGCAGAAAGACTGATACCGGTTGTTGATGTGTCAGTGAATATTGCTCACCTGTCGGTCAACCTGCAATATCTCTGCAATTTCCATCTCCTACATTTTGGGCAGTTAGTATTCTTACAAGTTCAAGCAAGCCAGCTCTACATCATGAGCACTTGAACTCCCCCTGAGTCATACACCTCATGTTCTTATCTCCAATTAGGTACACTACCAGGATTCCAATCTCCTCCATATACCAGTTTAGTTGTGCGATTTACAAAGATACACTTGTCAAAGACATAATTCAAAACACAATCATGACTACTAATAGATTTATTGCAGGTTGCCTATGAATTCAACTAAACCTGGTGTATTCATTTAAATTTCTAGGCACACTTAATTTTGGGCTAAAAATGAACAACCATGTATTTCATGTCTTTGATGATAGGCGAGTATGCTCTCACCTTTCTTAGGTGATCAAAAAGCTAGACTCATCAATTTATTTTCATTAGTGCATCACTTTAGCAGGCCTACCCTCCCGAGGAGTTATTAACTCTTAGCCCTTAAGGCCGGTGAGAGGGGAATGACATAAGTGGGAACGACTAAATGCCAAGTAATCCAACCCACTATAAAATAAATGTGATTTGATGAAAATCAAGTCAACGACAATGCTTGGGAATAGCTCTCCTCTATACCTTCGGGTATAACAAACCTTGGTTTTCAAGGCTGGGAGACCTCTTAATTGAGTTTATACCTCGATGCACCGAATGGATCCCTTATTAACCCTGGTTAAAATAGAAGCTACCTGATTCACCTTTGAAAGGGCGATAATATTTATGCAAGAGAGATAGTAACTCTCCCAAGACACTTGCCATATCGTGACCCCATTAGCGTTTGGAGTCGGATAATACAATGTTGAGAATCCATTGCGTGAGACTCAGCAGTCGTATTCTGATTAGCTATTGGGTGTGTACCTAAGTCAGCAAGCAAAGGTTTTCATTCTCAGCCAACTTCCTTAGGGTTTTAGCTTGATTGGAGTAATTATCATGTTATGTGTTTGCTATGTATTCATCCCCTTATTGGAAAAACAGACACCTAAAACATTAGCAAAAACATCAGAATTCAAAAATCAAAATCAGAAAGACAAGCACTTTTTAGCTCTACTCTATAACTTGTCGTACGATCTGTAATTCTCTATAGTACGATTCAAAATCTCTGTCGTACAAGTTACCTTGCATAAAATAATTTATTTTACCAGAGGCCATCCTGTGTCGTACGAGCTAGGTTATTTGTCATGCTGTTCTTAATCCTAAGTCGTATGAGCTGCTGCCTTTTATATGAAAAACTCTATTCTGTCATATAACTCTAAATTGTTTGTTGTTCTGAGTCGACTTCTTTGTTGTGTGAAACTCTGCATTTGTCAGTCCAAAATTGTTTCTTTGCATGATACTCTCAGGTCTGTTAGTTTGCTTAAATCAAAACACCTGTTATCTGTCGCTGTGCTTAGACTATCTTCTTGGTTTGCTTGATCAAACTATCAACCTGTGAAAATCAGACTATAGGAATATACACATCGATACTTTCAAGCTGTTACCCTCAACAAGTATAAGATCTAAACCATCCCAAAGTGCATTATCACTCTCTTTGATAAACTGATCACGCAAACATAGTTTCTTAGTAGGATCAATCATCCTCAATCATGAAATTGAAACGTTTGGTTAGGAAAACCTCATCCCATATCATAGAATATATCTTTCCTACTGGACTTGGTTATTATCAAAATCACCATTGCACTCCCAAAACCGAAGATCAAAAAACTTGAAAACTTCAAACACTTGAATTACCTTTTTGTGTCATATCGCTCTATACCTCTGACATTGACAATAGATCATTTATCAAAACAACCTTTTGGACAATCCAATCATAACACAATATCAAACACAATGCCTATTATAATCAGAATGCAAAGACCTAAGATCATTGAAACATTGGAAACAACTACAGATTATAGCAACATGACATAACAAAGCAAAACATGAGTAACAAATCAACCAATCAGAGAAAACAAACAAATCCAAAGTCCAAATCCAACTCTATCAAAACCTCACAAGGATTCAGATACACCTCCCAAGATAGGTAACTCTTTTTTACAACGCTTTAAAAGATCCCTAAAAGATTTCAATGAAGAAGATTAAAATCACACACCTATATCGAGCCATGGTGCATCCCCCCATAAGAAAATTGACTCTCCAAAAGAATCTATTCCTACACCTATTAAAAGCTAGCAAGAACTTGCCATAGCATCATTGCTAAACAATGCACCCAAAGATGAAATTCCCCAAGGGATATCCATGACTGCTATCAAACCTATGTCAGAGGTTCCTATTCAAAGTGAAACTCCTACATATCCAAGCATTAATTCATTACCAAACCCCCATAACACTTCATTGCAAATCAAAGTCATCATCCATCAAATGCTTGTTAGACGTGTCTTAATAGATAGAGGAGCTAGCTTAAACATTTTCTCTTTATGTCTTGTTTGTGCTCTAAGATATTTAGAAAATGCAATTGATCCCCGTACCGTAAAAAGATCACTTTCAAAGCAGATAATGAAGAAAAACATTCCTCTAAAGGAATGGTGATATTACCCATCAGAGTGGGACCTTTGCAGAAGGACACATAATGCAAAGTCCTAGACTTGGATTTACCTTACAACATACTCTTGGGAAGACCCTAGATACAGGACACACAGGCTACTCTATCAAAAGGTAATCAGTGCATAAAATTTCCATATCATGGGGAGGAAATCACAAGAGAAGCTTAATCAAATACATTGTAGTGTTCTACTAATCTAAAATTTGTTCAAGAGGTTATCGCTCCAAATAAAAAAGAGACAACATCTTCAAGCAATCTGAAACTAGTTCAAGAGGTTATTGCTCCAAATAACAAAGAGACAACATCTTCAAGCTCACAATCCAAAGAACTATTATTTGCATCACTTTGGTCCTAAATGAAGAAACAAATACAGTCAAAAGATCAAGAGAAAGCAAAACATTTTCTATCAGGGAAAACTAAACAAGAGCAACTTAAAACTAAAAGGGAAGAAGTAGACATAGAGGTCGAAGTAGTCCATACATATACAGAACAAATGCTAGGAACTAGCCCACTTGAATTAGAATCACATTCGATTGACTTGGACTTAATCGAGGACAATCAAGAGCTTCTTGCATGAGATTATTCTGATGGGAGTACCATTATGGACATGGAAATAGACATTGAAAGCTTTGACATCTCTATCATAACCCCTAATATCTTTGAAACAATTCAACCTGAAGATCCTTTAACTCTAATCCATCCTGAACCTATGGACCAAAAAAATGAAGATCCTTTACCTGACCTTATTGATTGGGAAAGTGAAGAACAAACTGACATCTATATCTTACCTAATGATCATACTATATCCCTATATCTTGATGAAATCAAACCCGCAACAACTTCCACCAAGGATTCTGCTAACATATCTTTGAATCAAGTGGGTGACAAATCTCCTAGTTGCAAAAGTGAAAATTAAGAAAACAATATCAGGTCTAATGCTGAAAACCATTTACTGGCAACATTAGACCGAGAAAAAGTAAAAAGGATGTATCTGACAGTGAAAACCTCCTTGAGGCGCTAGAAGATGGGAGATTTGATACCTTACCTATGTGCTATCAAGAAAGGTCATCTATTCTGAACAAACTAACTGAGGTAATTACCATGGGCACAACTGATCTACATCCAGTAATCTCTTTATCAACACTAGCAAAGAAATACTGGGAACCCTTCAAAAGGAGGCAAATCAATTTTACCTGGTCATATACAGACATTCTAGGGTTGGATCCATATCTTACAATCCATCACTCGAATATCAGTCCAGAAGCAAGCAACAATAAGGGAACACAACACGGAACCATCTATGGTATCAAAATGGCTGTAGAATGGAACATCACAAAACTTCAAGTCTTCAGAGACTCTCATCTCATGATCAATCAAATCAATGATGAGTACTAAATAAAGGATGACAAACTAATGCCTTACAAAAATATGGTTGATGATTTCAACAAGTACTTTGTCGAAATCACTTTTGATCAAATTCCAAGAAATGAAAACAAAGCAGTAGATGCCATGGCAACACTTGCTTCTTTATTACAGACACAAGAAAATCAAGAGCGTTATGAATTCTCATGGAAGAGTTGTTTTACCCTACTCATAATTGTCCTGATTCCCAAACCATCTGTCACCTTGTCGAACGTGATTCCTCCTACTATGGTCAAACTTATATGTACCTAAAAGATAACACCCTACCTCCCGATTTATCAAAGAATCAAAAGAGAAACTTTATTCGCTAATCCTCCCATTATACTCTCGTCGTTGACACCCTTTATAAACAAAGTCTAGATAGTACTCTCTTAAGATGTCTTGAACAAGAAGAATCTGAGAAGGCCTTACATGAAGTGGATAATGACACTTGTGGTACTCATTCAAGTGGTCTTACCCTTTCGAAAAAACTCATATGCTTGGGCTATTATTGGCCTACTATGGAATGAGATTCTTTTTAGATAGCTAGAACATGCAAATAATGTCAAATCCATGGGAATTTGATTCATGCACAAGCGCAATAACTTCACGCTCTGGCAACATCATGGCCTTGCTGCCAATGGGGTCTTGATCTAGTAGGAAAGATAAATCCTTCTTCCTCTAATGGTCACAAATTCATCCTTGTAGCTATTGAATATTTTACAAAATGGATCGAAGCAGTACCTCTTATCAATATCATAGGAAAACAAATTGTTGTCTTTAACTTGAACTACATCATCTGTCACTATGGAATACGAACGACCATTATCACTGATAATGGTCGACCATTCAAGAACCAAGATGTACAAGAGCTCTATGAGAAGTTCAAAATCTAGCACAGATTCTCCACACCATATTATCCATAGGGAAATGGACAGGCCGAAGCATCAAATAAAACTATCCTAAAAATCCTCAAAAAGACAGTGAATGATGCTAGCAAAGATTGGCATGTTCAACTAAATCCTTCTCTATGGGCTTACCGTACCATTATTCGCACACCAATAGGTGCCACACCTTTCTCTCTTGTATATGGATCAAAAGCCATATTTCCAATTGAAGTAGAGATACCTTCTCTACGTGTATCACTAAAAGGTCTCATCCTCGATGAAGAACAAAGAGTATCAAGACTGCAAGAGCTAGAATTAATCCATGAACAAAGACAAAATGCCTTTGATCATCTGAAGGTATATCAACAAAGAATGTGTCAGAGCTACAATCATAGGGTTAAACCAAGAATCTTTCAAGTTGGAGACCTAGTGCTAAAGGAAAATCCACGCAATCAAGTAGATCGAGAAAAGAAAGGCAAATTTGAACCAAACTGGTTAGGTTCATTTGTTGTCATAATAGTATTTGGATCAGGAGCATATCAGTTATCAACATAGGAAGAGGATCAACTCGAGGAACCCATCAATAGTATGCATCTGAAGAGGTTCTATGTTTGAAAAATCTGCAAAAATTTCAAAAACAGTGAAAAATCAGCAAAAAAAATTAAAAAAAAAAAAAAACCAGAAAAAGTGCAATAAAAACATACGGTGAAAACTTGGCAAACAGGCGCTATCTGTCAGCTAGCTCTTCCATCTATTAGTTCATGCATATTTCAGCTTGCATTCATTTCCATCAGCATTATTCATATCCATCATAAGCTTTTTTGTAAACACGGCCACCGCAGCTAACCTCCTGCCATGGTTTGGATCACTGGGTATATCATAATTATTTCTGAGCTTGGGGAAAAATCCTACACCTAGCTGGGGGCAAAACTTAAACGATCATTTCACGCTTAATCAAATAGGTAAAACAATAGTTAGACAACACTAGTCAAGCGAAAACACTGAGACACATCCAACGTTAAATATGAAATCACATTATTAACCATCAAGCTATCGCACATCAGTCTAAGCACATCACACATTTTTCAATAAATGCTATCTTTTGAATAATGATTTCTGAGTGAATCCAGGATGTCTCTAACTAGAGGAACAAGGAGGGAACATGATATTTTTCTTGTCTACTATCCGTAAATTGATCATTAGTAGGTGCAAATATGTCTCAGGACATGATCAATAGAGTATCATCGAAGACATTTCCAATTTGCATATATCAATGGTTAATACTACATGTTTTATGCAAATAACACTCAAGTCATCTTTGTTTAATTATACCTCGATGCTTGTGTTAACTTGCCATATCAAAATCAGGAAAGAAATGCTCAGGTCATCATGGTTTAATTATACCATCGACGTTTGCATTCACTTCCCACATTTCAGAAAGCTCAATGATGACAAAAAGCAATAATCTAGTGACTAGTGCAGTCGTAGTTTTGCATTTCATTCTTGCATGGGATCCTACAAGCTCATCTTATCAAAGGCTAAATCTCCAAGCTCATCTTATCAAAGGGTAAATCTCAAGATCATCTTATACAAGGCTAAATCTATTGCAAGAATCATCAAAGCATCATCATAAGTGTATACACAATCAAACTAATGACTCATCTCTCTTGATGTTGTCAACCCAGTGCTAATCTTATGTTACCCCCTCAACTGAATCACTATCAAGCATATCTATTGATCCTGCAACCTGAGATCAACAAACTATCAGTTCTTTATCCAATCAATCTTAATCCATTCTATCAATTGATCACATCTGATCTATCATATCATGTCTTACACAGGATGTATCCTTCCTGAAACCAGACATTTTGATCACGTCTTATACATGATATATCTTTCTTGAAACCAGACACTTTTGATCATCTTTGTCTTATACAGGAGGTGTCATTCCTGAAACCAGACTATATCTAGATCTTATCGATCTCATCTTATTAATGGAACCCACACCATTGTGATCAAAGAACTCACACTTTCATCAATCAAAGTTGCAGAATCAAACTTTTTCTAATTGGGACATCAATCTCGCAATCATCCAACCACTTGGCAGATCAATTATCTCAATTGATCTCCCGAGGGGGCATCACTGTACTACAATTTATCAACCAAGGTCTAGGGTATCCTATCAAACCAATATCATCAAAAAGAAATCATTCTTTGAATCAACGCGTCATCACACCTCGCTTCAAAGAGGGGCAAAATGTATACACCCAAAAATGGTCTGAAGATAATTAATTGAATAAGCAATTATTCAATTAATCCATATTCCCAATTTAATTAAATTCATTAGCAATTTGATTAATATTCACTCATTCCTCTACTTATTAATAAATCTAAGGATTTATTAAATAGGTTCATTTCAACAATCTCCCTTTAATTAATTAATTCAAATTAATTAATTATCCCCCATCAAAATCATTTCTTCCAAATCCCCTAATTAATTAAAACAAATTAAATAATGAGTTGTTGAAATTAATTAGCATTTTCCTATTATTTGAATTTCTAAATTCAAATTCTCCTAACTTCTAACCACCTAACCTAACCATTCTTAAACCTAACTCATTCATTCTAACCACCATGTTCCCTCTCATTGGACACTTTTCCCTCTCATGAGCAAAGCATCATGACACTTGTCACTAAGTGTCTCCTTCCAACCAACCCCTTTTCCTACCTACCACCAATTGTCCCCTTTCATCCAACCTCTTCTCCAACCTCCTCCAATTCAACCATTGATATCTTCAAATCAATCTCGACCGTTGATCTTTGCCAACTCACCCCTAGCCTTGGAAAATCCTAAAAATAAACCCCATCTTGGAGCTCAAAGGGTCCTAATTCTGATATCATTTTGATGATCCCATTTTATTTTCAGCATAAGCATTGTTACTATAGGCATCTAGTTCATCATTTTAGCATCATTATCATGTTCATTTTAGCTTAATATTAGCATTTATCATAAAATCATCTATCTTAATCTCATTTATAGCTTAAATGCATCATCATTATCATCTTAAATCCTCCATCTAGGTGTAGTCAAGTCACTGGAATTTGCATAATAAGATCGGAGAGCAAAATTCATACTCGCATTTACTAGGAGGCAATAAGTAGATTAGCCATGGTTTTACATTTCATTGATTAAATCTTCTAACCATGCTTATAATAATTTATTGATTGTTTTGTGTTGTAGATACAGGTATAATAGGTACACCACACAAAGAGCACAACACTTTGTTCATGTTCTTTTCCAGTTCCAGTTTCGGTTTATGCTTCTACCAGTGTTTCAGTGTTAGGTTGAGCAGTTTCCTTATCCATGACAATGTTGAAGTCTCGAGTATCCACATAGTAAAAAGAATGTCTGACTCTGGATTAGTGTCATCTCTTGTTATTTCCATTGCCTTCTCATCTTCAGGCTCAATATCAATTTGTGTCGGTGCCTCTGCTACTACTGGAGGGGTGTCCTGTACTGGTGGAGGTAGGATATCTTTAATTGTGATATCCAGTATATTGCCAATTTTCCCTTTACCCTTATCAACCTTTTTGTATACCTTAGCAAAAGATTTGTCTACCTTCTGTCGATCCTTTTCTTCTTTCTTCTCTCTCTCAACAAAAAGTATGTCCCATTTGTCTATCATTTTATCTGCTATTTCTTTGACCCTATTGGCCATAAGACTGACTTGCCGATGACCACTCACAAAAACTATTCTATTTTCCTTAGATATTAAATCATCAATTTCTTATTTGGAGTTAACAGGATGTATAGCAAGTAGAGCTTCTACTTTTAGTTTCTTGTCTAACTCCATTATTGAAATTCTTTTAGCCTCTAACCTCAAATATAGATCATTCGGCAAAACATCTATAACTTCAATGAGTACCTTCTTGTTTATATCTAGATATAAAATAATGCTTTCCTCTATGGTTTCCTTATCAGAATCATTGAAAGAATGATAAAATTTATTTACATTCCCAAGGTTACCTTCTTGGGTGATTTCATTTATTAACTCTTCTGGTGAAAGTGTGTTTGGTGCCTTAGGTTTTAATTTCTTCTTTGGAGTGACCTTCTTCTTCTGACCACTAGGCTCTCTTATAGCCTGTTTCTTCTTTATTTGTGTCCTTGACTTCTTGGGAGATGGAGACCATGCCGGTGAGGGTTTTTTTTTCTTCCTATCCACTCTCTTGAATTCTGCTACTTGATTAGTGTCTGAATCAAAAGAAGTAGCCACAGGGGAAATGTAAGCTACCAGTTTTTGCTCCAATTGACTTTTCACACTATCAGTAATACCACTAATATTCATTAATCCTTTTGTCACCTCCTTAACCAATTTTGAAGCATCTTTCATTAGATTTTCTCTTTTCTTCCTCTGTTTTTGCATCTCAACTTCCTTCTCTATTGTTTCAGCATTACCAAAAATTTCTTCTGAAGTTTCTGGTTGAATATCTAATAGATTTTTTTCACTTGAATCTAAGATGTGAGAATCCATCTCATATCCCATCTTTGTAATCTAGACAATCCTGGTTTTAACTGCCTCCATCCATATTTCATCTCTTTTTACTACAAATCATACTTTCTTATCATATTTATCTACGATGCTTTCTGGAATCCTTTCCCTTTGTTTCATTTTATCTTGGAATTTCTTCAAGTAATCTTTCACCAACTCATCACTATTAGATCCCATACCAGTAATTGCCTCCATTGTTTATTTTCCAATAGAAATATCATAGGCAAAATCTTTATGTCCTATACTAGGGATATCTTTAGAAAAGTAAAGCATTAGACATACAATCAGATTTCCAAATTTGAAGGTTCCTTTCTTATCACCTTTGATTTTGTGTAAATTTTCTAATAGTTCATCCTTTAGCCACTCACAAATATCAATCTTAGCATTGTTCAAAATCATTTCATGAGCACTATGAATACGAGAAATTGACATAGAATTCAAACTATTAATATGACCAACTTTATAGCCAATTACCATGCTAGCAAATTTAACATTTTTATCCTTTATATCATTGACCCTAAGTGACTGGTTGTCAAATGTAGCACCGATTAAACTCATAACCTCTTTGTTAGGGATTTTGTTCTTCTTGTCATGTTTTGAACCGGTGGAGGGTAAACCAGTAACAACCCTTATAGCTTCTTTAGTAATCTTAAATACTAAGTGTAGTCACATAAATCTGTCCACTTAATTAAATGAATACTTAGTATTTATTTGATTATTTAACCATCAATTAATAATTAATTAAATTAATATTTAATTAATTCATCTTAACCCTCTTCTCCTATTAATTAAATAAATTATTCAATTTATTTGATTTAATTCACTTAACCAAATTCAGACCATTAATTAAATAAATAAATCATATTTATTTAATTAAATCTTCTCTCACATTTAAATAAATTAATATTTATTTAAATCCCCCAAAATCCCACCTCTCACATTTAAATAAATTAACATTTATTTAAATCACCTTTATCCTCTACCCACTTGCATTTTCCTACAAATGCAAGTTGCACAATTATTTTAAATAAATAATTTATTTAAATCACCTTTATCCTCCACCCACTTGTATTTTCCTACAAAAGCAAGTTGCACAACTATTTTAAATAAATTATTTATTTAAAATCCTATTTATCCTCACCCACTTGAAACCTTTAATGGTTTCCCTTAAAGTATTCAAACTTGATGGCTTTAAAGTCTTCAAATTTGATGGCTTCCTTCTATAGTCTTCTTAAGACTTTAATGGTTTTCCTTAAAGTCTTCAAGCCTTTAATGGTTTCCCTCAAAGTCTTCAAGCATTTTAATGCTTTATCTTCATTTTTCTCATTTAAATAAATTAATATTTGTAGTCACACAAATCTGTCCATTTTAATTAAATGAATATTTGCTATTTATTTGATTAAAAATCCACTAGCCACCAGTTAATTAAATTAATATTTAATTAATTCATCCCCAAACATTCTTCTGTTAATTAAATAAATTATTCAATTTATTTTAATTAATTCATTAAATCCAATACAAATCAATTAAATAAATAAAATCTATTTATTTAATTAAATCCCCCTTTTCCTCTTTTAAATAAATTAAATAAAACATTTATTTAAATCATTATCCCCACCCCACTTGCATTTTCCTACAAATGCAACTTGCACACATTTATTGAAATAAATGAATTTTTATTTTTAATAAAATCCTATTTTCCCTCACCCACCAAATCCACTTGCAAAATCTAATCCCCTTCTAGATTCTTCTAACCCCTTCCTAACTAACCTAATCCATCCCCTAATTATTGTCACATTCCTAAGCAAAATGGAGTCACTTCTCAAAGTCTAAAAGTCTTTGATAACCATTAAAGACTTCCAACCTTCAACCACTTAATTCCTCAAAGTCTTTGATAACCATTGAAGGCTTCCAACTTTCAACCACTTAATCCCCAAAGTCTCCAAAAACCATTAATGGTTAATTCAACCCTCCCACATGGTTAAAACATTTGTTTTGACTCAACCTCTACCCAACCCAAGGGTCTCATCAAGCCTTTAATGCTTTGACCATGATTATCTCTTAATCATTTGCACAAAGGTTTAATCCTTGGATTAACTCCTAATCCAGTGGGTAATCCTAATTTAGGCTTGACCCTTAGCCTTTAGATAACCATGAGATCTTCTCAGGCCTTTAATGCCTCCAACCTCTTCTCTCAACCCAATCCTGTGTTGACACTTGTCACTATTTTATTGGTGTCAATTGTGCACATGGATTCCCAACTTTCAAGCTTGACCCTTGATTAAATCATTCAATCCTGGCCATCCATTGCTCCATTTTTCTTATAAATAGAGCCCATTCCTTCATAATCCAGATCCTGAAACTTGTGTGCATCTAAGCTATAGACATTTTAGAGAGCATTTTAGCATAAACAATCTAATCTTTTGTCTTTTGGTTAAAATATATCATTTTAGCATTAGCATTAGCTTTTTATTTCACATTTAGAGCTATACTACAATCTCAATCCTCCATAAGCATCCATAGTGCAAAAAGCTACTGAGAGCTACACTATTTTGGAACTTGGAGAGGAGAGGAACAAGGGAGAAGAAACTAAGGCCATGCTAAGAGGCAGTTGGAGATGTCTCATGATCATTTGTTCTATTTATTAGATATATTTAGCATGTCTCTTTTAGTGTCTCTTTTGGAATGCCTTCATGCTTTAGTTTTTGATTGACTAACGCTAATGTTTTGTGTTGTTTAATCTTAGACTAACATTTGTGCCATTTAGGAGGGCATCATTTGGTGAACCCGACGTGAATCGAACATGCAACCTTCTGATCATTTTTTTGAAATTAACATTTTGCTTGTTGAAATTGCCACACAGGTCGCGCTTCGGCGCTATTGAACTCGTTTTAGCGCTATTGAAAAATTTCTTTTAGCGCTATTGACCCTAAAATAGCGCTATTGAAAATGTTTCAGCGCTATTGACAACATTTCAGCGCTATTGTCACAGTTTCAGTGCTATTGACACACTTCTAGCGCGTTTGTCTTCTCGGGTTTTTGTTTTCTTTCAGTGCTACCGTTTAAATTAGCGCTTCTGCTCACGCAGACTAGCGCTATTGTATGAATCAGCACTTCTGCAAAAACACAGAATAGCGCTATTGCGACAGAGTGTCGCCCAAATTGACTTGTAACCAAAAAATCAAAATTTAGGCTTGTGGAAGCCCCCCCTTTGAGTATTGATTTTATTAACTTGTTTCTTTTCTTTGTGCAGGTTAACAACCCAACAAAAATCACAAAATTTTTCATTTAAGTGCTTAAAAAGAACTTAAAAACACAAAAACAGTTTTTCATTGTTTTCTAGTTGGGCCTCATTTTCTTTGGTGCTTAAAATTAACAAAACAAAATTTGATTTCATTGCATCAATTGGGACCTAAAATTTACAATCCACATTTCAAAAATTTGGTGCAAATAAAACTGACAAACCACTTGTTTTTGATTGATTTTTGCAAACAAAATTTCCTTCAAGCAAAAAAATGTGTTTTTCATTAAGTTGACCAAGATTTCCAAATTCTAGATTACAAAACACATTGCCTTTGAAGTTAAAAAGAACACCATGACTGTTGGAGCAACATCTCCAAATAGTTAGATCATATTGTCATGATAGATTAAAAAGAACAAGTGAATTTCGTGTTTGGCACGCTTGTGCACAAAAGTCAGTCGAGTGGGCCTACTTCTAACACACACTATCCTCTCCCTTGGCTCTCGTGGTCCTAGGTGCAAGAGAAAAGTGTTAGTAACACTCAAATTTTATTTTTTAAGAGAGGCCTGCCAAGGGATCGATACTCTTGGGAACGACCTCGAGCGGTAAATCCTTCGAGCCGCTATAGAAATCAGGTGAGAGCGAAAGCTGTAGCCTTGGGTATAGCTGTTCCTACAGTGTAACTGGCCGAAAGGACAAATGGGCCCCACCACTAGTTACAAGGCTCTTAAGTGAGTCACTGCAGAATGAACTTATGTCCAAAAACATCGAACATGACTAAACACCTTTAAGTAGTAGCCCACCTGTTCTATTGATTGAGGATATTTGAGGTATAATTTAGTGCAAGAGCATAGATGGTTTTGCTCCCAAGATACTCACCATACATATTTCCTTGAGTAGAAACATAGCTTTTTGAAAGGTCACTTGTGGCTTGATAAAAGTGGTGACTCCCCCATCATAGGGATCATCTATTTGTTATTCTCGTGCAAGACTTAGTATATCACATCCTTACCTATCACGGCGGGATTCATAAGGTATGTAGTACCAAAGTCGAAGAAATATCAAGATGTGGGCTAAATTTATCACAACTGGCCGTTTGACCTTAGGGATAAAAAGTGTTTGAAGTGTGTTCGTTTTACAGACCTAGTGCGAATTGAGCCGACTTCAGGCTTTGGAAATACACCTTAAAATACATCTAAAGGAAGGGTCAAAAACAAGTCCAACAATTGGGTTGATCTAGACCCATACTCATTTGTGCCTTTTAGGCAACATTCTTGTGTTTGTGTGCTTGCTTTGTTTTCTTGTCAAAGAAAAATCAGAAAATCACTTTCAAAAACAAAGTACTCATCCAACATCTGTCAACACAACCAAAAATACCAAAAACAAAGTGCAAACAACAAAGAGACAACTTTTATGACCATTCTTCACATCTTGCGAAAGAAGAAGTGTCATCAGAATATCACCTTGAAAAGGAGACCACTAAGCTCAAAGGCTTTAATCAAAAGGAGGAAATTCTTCTATCTCAATAGACAAATCTTTGTCTCACATAGAGTCTTTCTACATCGCATGCGTCTATACCTTCAAGGTAAAACAAACGAGTTTGATTCAGAATCATTGAACAGCAGAGCTTTTATGCAATATAGAGCTTTGAGTTATCACAAAAATCGAGGAGGAAAGATTAATCCCAACTTCTTCCCAAACATCTGTATCACCTACAACACAGCTCGAGAAGTGCCACCAACGCCTGAAAGGGAAGAGATAGAATTTGTCCCATTTGTGACACAAAGTTTTTATTGAAGTTGAAAACATTTTCATCCATCATCTCATTCATACATCATCACTTCATCATCCATCCATCCCAAAACTTTCAAAACATTAAGAGGTTATTGTCCCAAGATTCCTTTTTAGATATTGCTTGAAATCAAACACATCACATCACTTTTTAGATTGTTTCTACATCTAGGATAAGCTCATCCTAAGAGACACATCTACGCAGGTTAAAACTAGTTCATGAGTGAATCCTCTCATTACTAGGTAGTCAAAATCTGTAACACATCTCAGATTTCTCTACACCTTATCACATCAAATCTTATCAAAACAAACAAGCAATTCAAAGAAGGAATTTCGGTTACATTTACCTTAAAGTGCTAGAGATCCCCATACAACACAAAACACTAAATCATCCATCTTTCATCGAACAACTCATCATCATCTTCAATCAACTTCAAAACCAAACTTGTAAACAAAATGGCTCAAACCCGATCGCGATCAAGGCAACGAGAAATAGAAATTGAGGAAGAAGAGGACAACCTCAATGAATTTCAAGAAGCACTTGGAGGAAATGGGAATGATGAAAACCCAGGTACACCCACTCCTTCAACAATCGAAAGGGTTCAGCATAACCCTCATTTTAACAGATTATTTGATGAAATACTAAGGAGCAATGCGGATGCTCACTTCTTAAAACTCGCTCAAGAAGGAGCCAAACTCCCCTCGGACTTTGATCTTGCCCAATTAAGACAAGCATCAGAAAGACAAAGTCGCCATGAGGAGGAAAGGCGTAGAGATCCCATCAGATATAACATCCCTCGAGGTAACCCACCACCTCCTCCTCCAAATGAAATGGAGATGTTGCGGCAACAAGTCGAGAATCTCGCCCAACAACTTCATAGTGGTGTTAAGACCAATCAATTTTCACTTAACGACATCTGTCCCTATCCGTTTGATAGGAATCTTTATATGCCACCCTTTCCATGCAGGTTCGAAACACCAAAATTCGAAAAATATAGAGGAAAGGGAGATCCCCGCGATCATGTCCGAGAATTTCATTCTGCTTGTCTTGAAGTGGCTTATGAGGACACATACCTAATGCGCCTTTTTCCCCAAAGCTTGGGAGGAACAACCACATCATGGTTTTCCCGACTACCAGGTGGCATTAGAACATTTGAGGAACTCATCCAGAAGTTCCTATCTCATTACTCTTATAATATTGAACGCGACATCACCATGGCTGATCTATGCAATACCAAACAAAAACCAGGTGAACTATTCTCAGTATTCCTGCAACGATGGCGCCAAATGTCTAGCAGACGTTCTCTTCAGTTACCTGAATGAGAACTAGTGGAAATTTTCATTTCCAACTTAAACGAAGAAATGGAATTTCACCTGGATGTCAAAGATACAGATTCTTTTAACGATATGATCACCAAAGGTATAAAATGTGAAAGGGCACTCATCAAAAAAGGACTCATCAAAATCTTTAATGAACCCAAAGATGGTCCTCGCCCACGCTTCAATAGCGATAAACCGAACTTCTGGAACAAGAATAAGAATACCGTCAACGATGGGGTTGTGGATGGTCGAACTATCCAAAATGCACAACCTGTGGTTCGATTTGCAGGACAAAATCCTCCACCTCAGAATAACACAAATGTTCCTCCTAATCAAGGTCGCATCACATCTCATGATGAACCAAGACCTCATCCACAAAAACAAAAACGCACATACACTCCCTTAGGGGAACCCATTGAAATAGTGATGCGACAACTCATTTCTCAGAATTTGATCACTCTACCTAAGTTATCGAATTATGAGCCTCAAGTTAAACCGGCATGGTGGAGAGATATTGAACACTGTGAGTTCCATCAAGGAAGAGGACACAAGACAAGTAATTGTCACCGATTGAAAGATCTCATTCAAGATCTTATTGATCGAGGAGAAATTGAGATTGAAGGACATGACCCAAAAACAACCAATAATGATCATCAGATGTTCAAGAATCCACTTCCATCACAAGATCAAAGGGGTCCTTCCATGTCCAGACGAGGTCCTGATACCACTGATTATACGCAAGCTGCGTATAATTACACTGTCAATCACCTGTATGATGCCAGTGAGCAAATTGCAACTATCACCTTCAAAAATCCCACCTCAAATTGCAATGTTGTTACACGTCGTGGCAAGGTCACCATCAAGGCAGCTCCACAGGGCACCACCTCTGTCCCAAGGCAATACAATCTTGTGGAACAATTAGACAAAACCCCTGCGCTTATATCCATTTTGGAGCTTTTGCGTTTGTCACCCTCTCATAAAACAATCTTGGATCAAGCACTCCAAGAAGCGTCAGTCCCTGCAAACCTGAACACGGACCAATTTCAAGCCATGGTTGGAAATCTAAAGTCATCACCTTGTCTCACTTTTTCCAAAAGTGACAACTCTTCATTCCAACAACCTCATAACGCCTCACTCCACATTGAAGGCTTTGTCAACCAACACAAGATCAAGCGAGTCTTGATAGATAATGGAGCATGCCTAAACATTTGTACACTACAGTTGGTCACAACATTGGGATATGCGATAGAATCAGTGGATCCTCGCAAGAAGATCACCATCAAGGCCTATGATGATGCGGAGCGTTCATCCAAAGGAGCTGTGGTACTACCAATCCGAGTCGGTCCTGTGGTAAAGCACATAATTTGTCAGGTTCTGGACCTTCCTCTGCCATATAATCTATTATTAGGGAGACCTTGGATACATGCCATGCAAGCTGTTCCATCTACCTACCATCAATGTATCAAGTTCCCACATAACGGTGCAGAGATCACAATCCTGGGCGATGCAAATCCCTTTGCATTTTGCCATAATATCAGCCATCAACCAGAAATTACTGTTCCTAATAATAGGGAAGCCATTTCCTCCACATCATATGTAAGTCCCGCCTCTCTTGCCAGTTCTAACACCCCTATACCCAAGCAAGAAAAGCTAAAGATGAAAGTAGCAGAGGAAGGTCCTGGAGAATACAACTTGAGTCAGCTCTTTTGTGTGGGACAAATGCCCACTTCTCCTAGAACACATGGTAAACCACAACAGTTACTCCAACAACCACTAATCATGCCAGCATGTGCCTTGACGCCTTTCATCCTTGGAAAGAGTCAAGAGGAAGAAACACAAGATGAGGACCTAGCGGACTGGATCTATAAAGATCCCATCACCACTAACAAACCGCAAGTTACACTTCCTACGGAACAATATGGCAAAGGCCTCCTCATTATGCAAAGAATGGGATATGATGGTCAGAGTGCTTTGGGATACTGCAAACAAGGACGACATGAACCTCTGCTACCAGAATTCAAGCCCAAAGGTAATATAGGCCTAGGCTTTGAAAGAGAGATCCTTCCTAAACTCAGATTCAGAGGAAAACATAGCAAACCATTTTGCCCACCTACTGCAAAGAGGACACCGTTCATAATCAAAGCACCATCAAGCATTATCCCCACTGCCCCATCGAGGCTCACAACCCCACCGCAACCATCATCAATATCATTCATCCCACCAAACGAACCAGTAATCCCATCAATAACACCCATAGCAGCAGCAATTATATTGGAACCCGCAGCAGCATCTATGGCACCAGCCATTCCAACAGAAGTCACTAAATCAACACTGCCGATACTTCCAGTGACAAATCCATTAAACCCCATCACGATTCCTGCGGCACCGATCACTACAAAGATACATAAACCAATCACACCTGTCGAGTTTAACTCCAAAGACATCCCAGTATGGTATAGCAATCGGATGCTGGAGAGTGATTCAGAGACCGACTCACATGAGTGGGAATTCGATTCAGTGCAACTTAATACTTCAGATGAGGAAGACACATCACCACCTCCACCACGCAAAGACATCCCTGTTTACGGAGAAGCATAGATAAAGACTACTTGGGTACCTGAGCTGGAAACATCTTCCATAGACCCTATGTCTCATCCTACGCCTGATTCTGACAGGCAGAGTACCATCAACGACCTTCACCACACTGTCTTAACCCTCACTGATACCTCCAACGAACTTAATCTAATCGATGAAGTAATGCCCATTGTCCACCCTAAACTCCTCGAATGGAACCAACCAAATCCCCCATGTCTTGACCTCTTCCAGAACGATGAGGCTATCATTGACTTTTTGGAATTAAGGGATAATCTACCAAGCGGGGATCACAAAGCTGGATTCGCCATTGAACTTAATAGCGCAGCATACTTTGGGGCGGATGCCAAACCTTTCAGCTGCAAAAACATAACAATAAAACATGGATCTTCTAGTGAAAACCACACTGTGGCACAGTTTGATCCCACAAAAGTAAAAAGAAAGAGCGTATCCAACGGTGAAAACCTCTCTGAGGCGCCTGAGGATGAAGGGTTTGACATTCTCCCTGCTAGTACACAACAGGAACGATCAACGATTCTCATCAAGGAAACCAAAGAATACAATGTGGGGACTCCTGAAAACCCTCATATCATACATCTGGCATCTCTTCTCACTCCAGAGGAACAACCTAAATTTATAGAGTTCTTTCAGAAGCGTCAGATCAACTTTGCATGGTCATATGCAGACATGCCTGGGCTTGATCCTGATTTAGTCATGCATCATCTCACAGTAGCAAAAGGAGCCAAACCTGTCAAGCAGAAGCTTCGTAAGATGCATCCCCAGATTGCAGTGCTAGTCAAAACAGAACTCAAGAAACTCCTAGATGTTGGTTTCATTAGGCCAATTGATTATGCAGAATGGATCTCCAACATTGTGCATGTTGGCAAACCAAAAGGGGGCATCCGCATTTGTACTGACTTCAGAGATCTGAATAAGGCATGTCCTAAGGATGACTTTCCCCTACGAAATATCGACATCATAGTGGATCTAACAGCGGGACATGCCATGCTTTCACTCATGGATGGCTTTTCCGGCTACAATCAGATAAAGATCGCACCCGAAGATCAACATAAGACAGCCTTCACCTGTCCATGGGGCACATATTGCTGAAATGTAATGCCTTTTGGTCTAAAGAATGCAGGAGCGACCTATCAAAGAGCAATGACCACCATCTTCCATGACATGATGCATACTATGATGGAAGATTATGTTGATGACTTACTAGCAAAATCACTCACTAGAGAAGGACATCTCCACATCTTAGATAAAATCTTTGATAGACTGGAACAATATCATGTTCGACTCAACCCAAAGAAATGTGTCTTTGGAGTGACCTCTGGGAAACTTCTAGGATACATTGTCTCAAGCAAAGGCATTGAGGTCGATCCAGCAAAGGTAAAAGCAATCATGGACATGCCACCTCCAAAGAGTATCAGTCAACTAAGGACACTACAAGGACGGCTTCAATCCATCTGAAGATTCATTGCACAATTGGCTGATAAGTGTCACCCATTCACACACCTGCTACACAAGAACATCCGCTTTCAGTGGGATGACAGATGCCAGCAAGCATTTCAGACGCTTAAAGACTATCTCATGAATCCACCATTGCTGATGCCACCAGATCCAAGTAGACCGTTGTTACTTTATATCTCAGCGACAAGTACAACATTAGGTGTACTACTGGCACAACATAATGCAGAAGGCAAAGAATGTGCTATATACTACATCTCTCGCACACTGGTTGGCTATGAACTCAATTACACACCTATCGAGCGAGCTTGCCTAGCAGTAATCTTAGCAGCCACTAAATTGCGACACTATCTATTAACACACAACGTACAACTCATCGCAAAGATTGATCCACTCAAGTACTTACTCAGCAAAGCAGCATTGACAGGACGCTTGGCCAAATGGGTAATGATTCTAAGTGAATTTGACATTGGGTACGTGGACCGTAAAGCTATCAAAGGTCAAGTTATTGCAGATCAGTTGGCCGATGCACCACTCATAGGCGATCATCCCCTCATTTCCAATTTTCCAGATGAAGAGATATTCATGATCATAGAAGCACAACCATGGAAGCTATATTTTGATGGTTCATACACTAACCATGGCTCGGGGGCAGGCATTTTGTTTATCACACCTCAAGGTGATAGCATCCCGAAGTCTTACAGGCTCACATTTCCATGCACAAACAACATAGCAGAGTATGAGGCTTTGATCACAGGACTCAGATTAGCCATATAATGGAAATTAAAAGAACTACAAGTATATGGCGATTCTCAACTGGTCATTCGACAAGCAACTGATGAGTATCAGACCAAAGATGATAAACTCATGCCATATAAGCAAATGGTGGACACTCTAAAGACATCATTTACTACTATCACTTTTGAGCAGATACCAAGAGATCAGAATCGAGCTGCTGACGCCATGGCTACCATCGCATCTCTCCTAGATCTTCCACAAAATTCAACACGCTACGAGTTCTTGGTAGAACAGCTTTGGATTCCCGCTTATGATATCCCCGAATCTGAAATGATATGTCGCCTTGTTGGTTCCGAATCCCCATGGTACGGTGAGTTCTACACCTATCTCTGCGATCATACCCTTCCTCCCAACCAATCAAATAACCAACGTAAAACCTTCATTCGCCAAACTGCTCGATATACCATTATTGCCGAAACCCTATACCGACGTGGTCTTGATGGTACTCTCCTTCGATGTCTGGAACAAGATGAGATAACAAAGGTTTTGGAAGAGGTACATGAAGGAATTTGTGGGACTCACTCAAGTGGTCCATCACTAGCCAAGAAGATCATGCGAGCTGGATACTATTGGCCATCTATGGAAAAGGATTCTTACTACTTTGTCAGGAAATGCAAGAAATGTCAAGTTCATGGCGACCTGATACATGCACCAGCACAAGAACTGCAACCAATCACAACACCATGGCCTTTCTGTCAATGGGGCCTTGACCTTGTGGGTAAAATTCATCCATCTTCATCTAATGGCCATAAATTCATTATTACCGCCACCGAATATTTCACAAAGTGGATCGAAGCTGTTCCACTTACCCAAGTCACCGGCAAGCAGATCGCCTCATTCATCCTCAACTACATCATCTACCGGTATGATGTACCCATGTCCATTGTCACAGATAACGGTCTTCCTTTTAAAAATCAGGATGTCCGTGAACTTTGTGAGAAATTTCATATCCAACACCGCTTTTCCACCCCCTATTACCCACAAGGCAATGGTCAGGCTGAAGCATCCAATAAAAACATATTGAGGATCCTAAAGAAGACAGTCAATGATGCCGGTCGTGATTGGCATGTTCAATTGAATCCAGCATTATGGGCATATCGAACTAGCATTCGAACCCCTACAGGTGCAACTCCTTATTCATTGGTCTATGGTGCAGAAGCTATCTTACCTATTGAGGTTGAGATACCATTACTACGGGTTTCCTTGCACAATCTCATTGATGATGAAGCATACAGAGTCTCACATCTTCAGGACTTAGAGTTACTTGATGAGAAGCGACAAGCTGCATACAATCACCTCAAAGCCTATCAGCAGCGCATGAGCAGAAGTTACAATCACCGAGTTAGATCTCGTACATTTGAGGTAGGTGATCTTGTTCTTCGCGAAAATCCTCGCAACCAACCAAATAGAGAACATCAAGGCAAGTTTGAATCAAATTGGCTCGGCCCATATGTTGTCACTGCTGTATTCGGGTCTGGGGCATATCAGTTGGCTACATCAGAAGGAGAACCGCTTGCAGATCCAATCAACAACATGCACCTCAAATGGTTTTATACCTAAGGTGTACAGAGCATCAGGCTCCCCTACATATCAGAAAAATACCAAAAACATTCAGAAAATATCCTGAAGAAAATACAAAAACATTCAAAAAAGTAAAGAAAAATCATGCATCCAAACGGTGAACAACCACTCCGGTGGCACCTTGGGTAAGTACGATGGTGAAAACCTGGCAAACAGGCGTCACTCGTAAAGGCTATGGCTCCATTATCTTTCAGGTTCGTTGCGATCATATTCATGCACACATACATCCATCCATCCCAACCATGGCTTGTTATTTGATCTGCAATTAAGATAGTACTCCATGCGTTTAGCATCCCACCTTTTCATAAGTCAGGTCTACAAACTGGGGGCAATACCCTTACCCTAGTGATGGAAGTGGATTCTACATTGTCTTATATATCATTACGCTCTTCATTCAGGCAATCATCAGAAAATATCAAAAACATTCAAAAATGACTCACAAAATCCAAAAACATTCAAAAACTATTACACAAAATCCAAAAACATCGAAAAACCCATCGAAAATCACACAAAAACATGGCAACACATTATACATACTCATCCATGCAGATACCAAAACAAGCATTGATAAAATACTCACAAAATGACCACTTACCAAACGACCACACAATCCACATCAACAATCAAACTGTCTTCAACAAGGATGCATCCTTCCTTATTAAAAACAAAGACAAGATGACGTTTTCTTTGACAAGAAAATTATGTTAAGCTATCAAATACTTGGTTGATTTGTAAGTACAATCGCTTGTTTATCTGTATCAGAATCTTTCCGCATTGTTTTGTATCATTTGCACATTATTTCCGATGAAGTTCTGGGGCATGTACTAATGGTGTCTACGTGGGAAGTTCACCAAGATACGTGATCTTATGTCAAATGCAGTCATAGATCACTACGGCTTGCTGACTACAGCGTATACCTCGACCATATGAGCATGAACCATTACCAAGGATCCTTATTCTTTATTCTTTATGTAT
Source organism: Cryptomeria japonica (assembly GCF_030272615.1). Taxonomy (NCBI): domain Eukaryota; kingdom Viridiplantae; phylum Streptophyta; class Pinopsida; order Cupressales; family Cupressaceae; genus Cryptomeria; species Cryptomeria japonica. The sequence continues at coordinate 187,188,422 of NC_081415.1, read as the reverse complement.
ATATGCTGTTTGGTTGCAGGTACAATGCTCATTCTTTGGTTCCTCTTCCTCCAAATTGGATAAAGGTTTTTATTTCTTAGTATGGTATGCACTTGTCTCAGGATCTGATCAGCCTAAGATCAAGGAGGACGATCCAAGTCATGCACGAACGGAGATAATCCTTGTCTGTTCCACAAGCAATACTCTGGTCGACTTGACCCTTATATCAAGTCGTTTGTATTCACTTTCTATATTAAAATCCATGAAAGAAATACTCAGGTCATCTTGAATCATTATGTCAAGATGCTTGTATTTTCTTCCAACATTTTAAAGCTCAATGATGAAAATAGAGCACTATGGATCGTCATTTCACCTCATCTGTTTCTATCTTGCATTCCGTTGCATATCACCCATCCATTCATTCATACGTAGCATTTACATGCAAAAATACCTAAAAGCTGGTCTTGGATACAAATCACGACCGAGTACTCTGATACATCATCAGTGCATCATGCAAAGTCTTAAAAACCTTGCATTCCTCATGGCAATATCATCATTGCATTTAGGTGCATCTTGCATTATGTCCATTCATGTCATTGTTAAACTTAAAACATTGCATATAGTTCATTATTGACATTAGTTTTCATTAAAAATCATTTTCATCATTGCATCAATCATAAATAATTATATTCATTCATGGGATCAAATTGTCTTTGGTTGTTTTAAATCATTTACTAAGCATTTCATCCAATATAAATTACCCATTATCATTTTATTATCTTTTCATCATTTATCATTTGCATACATTTCTTTATAGTTAAAAGATGCATTCATTCATTACTAAGTATCTTATAATGCTCATTTTAGGATTCATTTTCACATTGCATTCATTATCCTCTTTTTAATTGTATTAAGGTACAGTTATTACAAATATTAGTTATAGTATCATCCCATTATCATTTGTACTTACAAACATATTTTAAACGCATTTTAGATTCATAAGACCATTTGTTTACAAAACATTGGTTCATACCATTTCATATATCCATTTTACGTATGCATTCATTTAAAACACATTATCATATAAACACTTGTACTTTACATTTGTTTATTCATCTGCATTCATTTAGACATCATCATATAAACATTTGTACTTTACATTTTGTTTATCCATATTACATTCATCTAAACACATCTAGATGCATATTCATACATAATATCATTCATTCCAAACATTGCATTAAAATCATCTCATCATTACATTGCAATAGGCAACATCAAATCTTGTTCATGCATCAAGCATAAGCATATATCATCATAGCATTCCATACATAAAGCATTTACATCACAAATCAAATACATCATACACATATAAACCTGCATTCATATGTCAGTATCTCACATCATAACTCATCATAAAAACATGCATAAAAGAAACATCTCATCAAATGCATACATGTACACATATACATCTAAGCAATAAATCATAACCATGCATAAACATCCATCCATAATCACATGCATAATCATCACAATATGGGATCTCCTCATATATATCAACTCATATATCAGAGTACAATGAAGTCTACAAAATCGGCTACCAAGAGCCATCCAAGATACAGTCCAAAAAAATAGACAATGATACAATACATGTATGCAAAAATGCTCTCTCAAATGCCGCTCTAGCCAGATGCTGTACCTGCCCCACCCCTACCTACTCCACCACTGGTACCGGCATCACCTGATCCATCTCTCCATGGAGGCCTCATCGAACCCCCACTCCCTCCTGCATCTCCTGATCTATCCCGCCTCAATGGACCCATCACTCCCCCACTGCTCTGCATCCGCTGTGATCGCTCGGATCTCGACTGTCGCATCTGGGTATAACTGAGAGCTCGCTGACTGAATGGCACAACTTTCTCATATAAACCTCACCAATACTCTATCTCAGCCTGCGCTCGCCCAAACTGCCTCATAGTCTCCCCTGACGGACCCTGTGCTCCTGCTCGGACTCTCTCCTACAGCTCCGCCAATCTCTCCACTGCCGTATCTCTCTCCCGCAGCACCACTGTTAGCTCTGCCTCACGTGCAAATAGCTGCACATCTCTAGCTGCTACCTCCGCCTCTAATCTCTCCACCCGGGTCTGCAAATAACCTATCATGTGCTCCCACAGATCCCCAGTAGCTCCCTCCCCCATATCCATGGCTGCTGCACCTGTATCACCCCCAGCACCACCCTCCCCTGTACCGCCCTCTCCTGCACCTATATCCATCGGGATCTCTCTCTCCATCCCCCTCCCACTTAGCTGCACTCCTCCCTGCATCAAAGGACCCTGTGATATCTGCAGAGGTAGTCCACCTCTCCCTCTCCGCTGTCTCGGCATCCCCACAGATCCTCCACCTCTTCCACCTCCTCCACCACCTCCACCACCTCCACCTCCTCCTCCATCTCCTCCACCACCTCCACCTCCTCCTCCATCTCCTCCTCCTCGACCTCCTGCTCTCCGTCCTCGTCCCCTCTCATCCTCAAAAGCTAGGATCGGCTCAGCTGGGTCTGATATCCACAGGATTGGGTGGGCCGCCCGATACTGTGTATACTCTGCTGTCACACCTGCATCTACGACCCTCGGTCGTAAGTCCCATGGCCTCGCTTGCAGTGTCCGGAACTCTGCTAGTGCTTGATCATACGGTAGCACTGGACCCCATGCATACCGCTCTCGGATCACTCGTGCATACTCCCCTGATCCGCTAGGCAGTCCCTGCTGCCGCCCAAACTGCCTCATCACCCGTCCTGGCACCTGTCTCTCTACATGATAAGACGTCCTCCCAATAAGGAATCGGGTCATGAAGCAATACGGTAGTGCCTCTGCATCATCCTCCCATGGCTCACACTCTAAGTATGGCCGCCAGATCACTGCATCTAGGTCATCCAATTCCCGCCGCCACCACTCTAACTTCCCCAAGTGGGGCTGACTCATCATACCACTATACATAAACATGTATGGCTGGTCCATGGATCGAAATCTGAGACTCACCAGTCGAGTCACTGGTAAGTGCTAGCATGCCCACACATGCAGTAGTGTCATGCCCACTGCTAGAGACCCTCTCCCTCGGTACACTACCTCATGTAACTCCTGATACATGTGCGCTAACACGCACGGCCCCCAGGCATATCGGGTCCCCTCAGTCACCATCATCTCTATAACCTGTCCCCACCCGACTGCCAATCCATGTGACTGCCTGTCTGGACACAGAAGTCCTCCCACGATCCTTGACAATACTGCTGGAAGGGGCTCATATAGTGCCGCTATATCCTCCCATGCGATCGAGCCATCATCAATATATACGTCCTCATCAAATATCCTCTGGCAAGACACTGTCCCCCAAGCTCAATCATATGTCACCAGCTGCCCCCGAATCGGAATCCAAAGGATACGCCACACGTCCTCTAAAGTCACCATCATCTCGCCCTGGGCCAGATGGAACGTGCACGTCTCACTGTGCCATCGCTCTGCCAATGCTGTGATCAGGCCGTGATTCATCCGAATCACGGGCATATGCATCACCTCGTAGAGGCCAGTAGCCGCAATACAATCAATCTCTATCTGCGTCAATCGATCCCGCAATCCCTGTGTTGCGGGGTGGCGCTCGCGTAACTGCAACACGCGCAGATCCTCCTGCACATAGACATTCATCCAACCACCATCAGTTGTTTTGTTATCAAACTTTCTTAAGTTTAAACCTAGACTATCATCAGATACTTTGATCAAGTATCTTCGGGTCTCACCAGGTAAGCAATCATGGCCGCCTAGACTTCAACAGACATTTATCCTAACAAATGACCTAAGTCTCATCGGGCTGCTATGGTTCAAAACAACTCCCACTTCACCTCGCCATCCATCAATCGTTAGGCATCAGGAGATTTATTTTGTCCGACACTAGGGCATCTCGTTATCTTAAGGCAAAAGCGCTATTTTATCTACAATAGCGCTAAATATACACAATAGCGCTACAACCACATCAATAGCGCTCAAACAGCTCTACAATAGCGCTACACAACCAAAAGCGCTAAAACTGCCATACAATAGCGCTATTCCGAGCCAATAGCGCTCAATTAACCCTATAATAGCGCTAATTTATCAAACGCGCTAAAACTTACCTACAAAAGCGCTAATTAATCTCAAAAGCGCTCAAACTAGCCTACAAAAGCACTATTGTGGCACAATAGCGCTAATTCATGGAGCAAAAGCACTAAAAACATAGTTCGAGCGCTCTTGCTCCGACTTGACTTGGACTCAGCTAAAAACCTATCAAAAATGCATGAAAAGTGAGTTTTTGAATTTCCGTACCGCTGGTCCATAGTCGGCTGGGCGCTAGAATCGTCGCACTCGCTCAAATCGGTGCTCGGTGATCGGAAATGGCATCGTTGCTCCTCCTTGCTCCTCCAAATGTCACTGTCAGAGCTCAAGTTTTCAACTCGTCGCGGTCACAAATGGTCTTGTTTTCACCCCTTTCACCCCATTTATACCCCCCGCCATCACCGTAACTTCGCCTCGCTCATCGCCGTGGTCCCTGTGAACTTCCCGAACCCCCCATTTCTCCATGTTTCCCCCGATTTCTTCTATTTTCCACCAGTATACCTAACTTCTTCTCTTCTACCACCCTGCCAATTTTCATTCTTTTTCGAGAGATCACCCGATTTTTCGAAATTTTTCGACCCATCTCTCGAGGGGGCATACCACCCATTAAATTTACATTTTATGGGGCATTTCTTCACACCAGTTTTTCTTTCTTTGAAACGATGCGATAAACTGCACCGTCTCAAAGAGGGGCAAATGTAGTCACACAAATCTGTCCATTTTAATTAAATGAATATTTGCTATTTATTTAATTAAAAATCCACTAGCCACCAGTTAATTAAATTAATATTTAATTAATTCATCCCCAAACATTCTTCTATTAATTAAATAAATTATTCAATTTATTTTAATTAATTCATTAAATCCAATACAAATCAATTAAATAAATAAAATCTATTTATTTAATTAAATCCCCCTTTTCCTCTTTTAAATAAATTAAATAAAACATTTATTTAAATCATTATCCCCACCCCACTTGCATTTTCCTACAAATGCAACTTGCACACATTTATTGAAATAAATGAATTTTTATTTTTAATAAAATCCTATTTTCCCTCACCCACCAAATCCACTTGCAAAATCTAATCCCCTTCTAGATTCTTCTAACCCCTTCCTAATTAGCCTAATCCATCCCCTAATTATTGTCACATTCCTAAGCAAAGTGGAGTCACTTCTCAAAGTCTAAAAGTCTTTGATAACCATTAAAGGCTTCCAACCTTCAACCACTTAATTCCTCAAAGTCTTTGATAACCATTGAAGGCTTCCAACTTTCAACCACTTAATCCCCAAAGTCTCCAAAAACCATTAATGGTTAATTCAACCCTCCCACATGGTTAAAACATTTGTTTTGACTCAACCTCTACCCAACCCAAGGGTCTCATCAAGCCTTTAATGCTTTGACCATGATTATCTCTTAATCATTTGCACAAAGGTTTAATCCTTGGATTAACTCCTAATCCAGTGGGTGATCCTAATTTAGGCTTGACCCTTAGCCTTTAGATAACCATGAGGTCTTCTCAGGCCTTTAATGCCTCCAACCTCTTCTCTCAACCCAATCCCGTGTTGACACTTGTCACTATTTTATTGGTGTCAATTGTGCATATGGATTCCCAACTTTCAAGCTTGACCCTTGATTAAATCATTCAATCCTGACCATCCATTGCTCCATTTTTCCTATAAATAGAGCCCATTCCTTCATAATCCAGATCCTGAAACTTGTGTGCATCTAAGCTATAGACATTTTAGAGAGCATTTTAGCATAAACAATCTAATCTTTTGTCTTTTGGTTAAAATATATCATTTTAGCATTAGCATTAGCTTTTTATTTCACATTTAGAGCTATACTACAATCTCAATCCTCCATAAGCATCCATAGTGCAAAAAGCTACTGAGAGCTACACTATTTTGGAACTTGGAGAGGAGAGGAACAAGGGAGAAGAAACTAAGGCCATGCTAAGAGGCAGTTGGAGATGTCTCATGATCATTTGTTCTATTTATTAGATATATTTAGCATGTCTCTTTTAGTGTCTCTTTTGGAATGCCTTCATGCTTTAGTTTTTGATTGACTAACGCTAATGTTTTGTGTTGTTTAATCTTAGACTAACATTTGTGCCATTTAGGAGGGCATCAATATTTATTTGAATATTTATCCAAATGCAAATTACACCATTTAATTGAAATAAATGATTTTATTTTAATTGAAAATACCAAAATTTCTTCCACTTGCATTTTCCTACAAAATCCACTTGCATGCCTAAACCCCTTCTAGAATTTTCTAATCACTTCTAAATAACCTAACCCCTTCTCTAAACTTTGTCACATTCCTAAGCAAAAGGGAAGTCACTTCTCAAACCCTCAAAGTCTTTGATAACCATTAAAGGCTTTCAACCTTCAACCACTAAATGGCTGAAAGTCTTTGATAACCATTGAAGGCTTTCAACCTTCAACCACTTAATCCCCAAAGTCTCCAATAACCATTAATGGTTAATTCAACCCTCCCACATGGTTAAAACATTTGTTTTGACTCAACCTCTACCCAACCCAAAGGTCTCATCAAGCTTTTAATGCTTTGACCATGATTATCTCTTAATCATTTGCACAAAGTTTTATTCTTGGATTAATTCCTAATCCAGTGGGTAATCCTAATTTAGACTTGACTCTTAGCCTTTAGATAACCATGAGGTCTTCTCAGGCCTTTAATGCTTCCAACCTCTTCTTTCAACCCAACCCTATGTTGACACTTGTCACCATTTCATTGGTGCCAATTGTGCACATGGATCCCCAACTTTCAAGCTTGACCCTTGATTAAACCCTTCAATCCTGGCCATCCATTGCTCCATTTTTCTTATAAATAGAGCCCATTCCTTCATAATCCAAATCCTGAAAACTTGTATGCATTTAGGCTATAGACATTTTTAGAGAGCATTTTAGCATAATTATCTAATATCTTGTCTTTTTGATAAAATCAATCATTTTAGCACAGTATTAGCTTTTTATTTCATATTTAGAGCTATATTACAATCTCAATCCTCCATAAGCATCCATAGTGCAAAAAGCTGCTGAGAGCTACACTATTTTGGAACTTGGAGAGGAGAGGAAGAAGGGAGAAGAAGCTAAAGCCATGCTAAGAGGCAGTTGGAGATGCCTCATAATCTTTGCTTTGTTTATTAGATATATTAGCATGCTTCTAGTGTTTCTTTTGGTATGCCTTTTTAGATTAGTTTTTGATTGACTAACACTAACGGTTTTTGTGTCTTTGGTGTTGTTTATCATTTGCTAACCTTGTGCCATTTAGGAGGGCATCACTAAGTCCAGCCATATAAATTCACTGTGAACCCTGCTAAGGACACATCAGACGACTTCATCTAAACATTAAGGTATATGGAGGATATCTATGAAACCTAAATCCTCAACAATATTATGTTCTGGTTTCACTACCCCATTCTTATCAGTGATTTCATTCATGTACATGTTCTTTAGATCTTCAGTTGCTAAACTCTCTATGTTGCAATGTATGTATGCCTTAGGGTCTTCAGCAAACATGACACACTTCAGGATTTTAGAAAATGTACCAATAGTCATCTAGTTTTTCAATTTTAGGGATAATTTTGAAAATTGGTCTAGGTCATTTTATATTATCCACAATGGTAGGGTTTTCTACAAATTCAGGAACAAAGGATGAGGAAGCCATTGCAAAAGATAAATACATCTTAATTGTGAAAACCTTGAATGCCTTGAAAAGACCTTTGTTGCTTTGCCTTTAGAATGCCTTTGCAGAATTTCACTCTCTTGAATGCTTGAATGCTTGGTGAGTTGAAATGAGAAGTTATAGTTCATTTATAACCAAAAAATTAACTTACAACCGCAATAAATGCTTCGCCCGTGAAGTGAAAAACTCCACATATCTGTCGGTAAAGAAGAATCATAACTTCTTACCATCAACCAAGGGTAAATGCATGATTTTAAACTTGTTTCCATACCCCTAAGGATTATTCCTTAGTTAGATGAATAATCTTTTGCCTGTGGAGGGTTACCCTATTCTACCGGTGTAGAGACAGATTCATCAATTCTTTGATCTCTCTTCTTAATCCATTGTTTAGAAAATTCTTGCTTGACTTCATCCACTTTTTCCTTGCCTTTGTCATTAGATTCTTTATTATTCACTAGTGCAGTCTTACTTTTGCAAAATCTTGCAATATGCCCAATCTTGTTACATGTATAACAAGTTACATTGTTCCGTTGAATATCTTTTCAATAACCTTGACCAGTTTGTGTTCTACATTGATTAGATAAGTTTCCAAATCTATCACAAGCATAGCATTTTACATTCATTTTGCAATTGTCTGAGTTATGTCCAATTTTATTACATTTGGAATATTGACTAGTGGGTAAATTTGTATTCTGATTATTCCTAAATCTGCACTGATTTTCTCTTTGACAATATTTGTTGCAATTAAAACATTTTCCATTGAATTTATAGACATTATGTTGTCTTTCTGGTTTTTTGTGATCTTGAATGTTTGCAATCCCAGAACTTTCTCCATATTCAAATCGAAGTCCAATTATATCTCCACCAGGTTTTTGACTTTTCATAATATCATCAAGCTTCTCTGAACTTTTCTTGAATTTGTCTTTGTATTCATTTGCAGTGACCAACACATTTTCCAGAATGCTAACTTATCTCATAGGTTCCTCTTTATCATGTTTCATGTGAGTCAAATCTATCTTTAGCATATCATTTTTATGACCAAGCCTCAAAGTTTCATCATCTCTTTCATTAAGTCTTCTGGTCAAATATTCTTGTTCCCTCTTTCTGTCTTCATTATCCTTACATAGCCTCATGGTTAAATCTTGCATTTTATTCTTCATGTTAGTGTTCTCCTCTCTCAATTTTTATGCAATATCTCTAAGAGTTTCCTTTTCATCATCATCTTGTTTCTGCATTTGCTCATGAAGTTCCTTGCTCTTATTTTGTGCCATAACCAAGTTCTCTTGAAGTGCTTTAATGAATTCCTGGGCATTTTTGAGATCATCTTCTAGTTTGATATTCTTCAATTTTTTAGCATCAAAATCTTCAAGAGCTCCTTCTAACTGTTGTCTCAAACTTTTCATTGGTACTGATTTCAGAATATTCCTCAAGCTGTTAGAGTTCTGAAAATAGATGACTATGCTCTAATACCAATTGTTAGATGCTATGACATTCCCAAAGACACTGAGAGGCGGGGGGGGGGGGGGGGGGGGGGTGAATCAATGTCTAACCGATAGATGAAAGATTTGAACTTAGTTGCAACTTTACAACCTAGATTAATATGCCCCTAAACAAATAATAAAGCAGTAAGGAGAAACAAAAATACAACCATCAATGCACACCATAACACAAATATTTTTGGCGAGGAAACCTGGTAAGGGAAAAATCTTGGTGGGATTTGTGACCCACAATATTTATTCATTGGCCAATATGAATAAATATTACTTATACAATAGGGGCCTGAACATGGAGGAAGGCCAATAGCCTAGAGCTCACTGCTCAACAATAGAAAGGATTCCCATTAACTACAAATGGATGGTTAGATCCAAATACAATGTACTTCTTTACAATAGCATCTGCAATGCCTGATTCGGTACCGGTTTAAGCTCAAACAAATACCTTAACCAAAAACCTTGCCGGTGAATAAACATCACTCTACTCTGCTTCTTATTCGCTCTTCAAAATAGATACATGAAAATGCATAAACAACCATCCTACAATATCTCATATATTGTTCATTACATTGCCTTATTACATCACTACCACATTACAAAATGACTTACAAGATCTCATACATATATGAGTCTTTACAATACATCAAGTCGTCAATAAAAATATATTTTACAATACAAAACATTATTGTTCCAAGTCGTCCTAGAGTGTCGGTATGATCTACTATTGGTGTAGACTGGATGCCAATGTGAAGTGCCTACCAGTACTAGTAAATGATGTTTGTTGCTGGTCTAACTCATGAACCATAATACCAGTTGGTTGCCATCAATGACAACATCAACTATTCTCATCTGAGTGTATAATGCCAACAATATTCCCCTTTGGCATTGATGGCAACACTCATGAGAAAAATCCAAAAACTGATATCCAAAGTGAAGTTCAAAAACTGATCCAAAAATGAGAGTGCTCCCCCTGAGCAAATGATCCCTTCTGTACATTTTTCTCAATACACTACTCCCCCTTTGACATCAATGACAAAGGATGTAAAAATGAATAAAATAATTCCAAAATTTTACCTTAAAGCCTGTAATCGGTTATTTACAATCTGAAACATATCCACCAAAATCAGATTAAGACTCTGCATAAATTTGGTGCTATTAGAAATAATTGTTTCAGTCTGTCTAATCATTCTGGTCAGATAATGCATCTATTTCTCCTATGATCTTTCTCCTTGAATAGTTGCTTTAGACAACTCAATCCGGTGTGTTAGAAGATTGCCCAATCTAGGACCAAGTTTATTTTTCAACTCCTGAGATTTCATTCTTATCCTTGCTTTCTCCTTCTCTAATTTCTCATTCTTTTCCTCAAAAACTGTCATTTCCTGATCCAAAAATGAGTAAGTTCCAAAGAAACAATCATATTATCTGCTATATCATCAATCTCTTTTTGTGTTTTCCTTATCTCCTTATCAATGCCTTCTGTTAGGTGGTGAGGCTTGCATACTTCCTTATACAATTCTTTATATTTCATAATAGTGCAATTAAGTACCGGTAATAAAGAATCAATCTTCTTTGCAAAGTCCTTAATAGTCTTATCAAAGAATTCATTTTTCTCCTTATTCATCCTTTCCTTAATAGTCTCTTCATTAATTTTATCTACAGTTTGAATATTTGAAGCAATGAATTTGGACAATATGTCCAATTTACCTAAAGATCCAGAAATATGATCTATCTTACAATTCGGTGCAATGAGTTGCAAAATTGATAAAGAATCATCAATGGCCATAAATGCTAAGGCATTGCATTCAGTGATCTTCCTTATGGAATCTAAACGTACATCTATCACATTAGTAGGTTTCTAGTCCATAGTGGAAGTGCTAGGTGGAGTGTGAGGTTCCACAGTTGGTTTCTTCTCATCTGTGGAATCCTTAACCACTTCTACACTCTTGTTTCCATCTTTAACCTCTTCCTTATTCTCATTCTATATTTCAACCTTTCTATCTACTGGTTTTGATATACTCTATTCATGTTCTTTTCGAGTTCTGGTTTTTGTTTCTGCTTCTACTGGTGTTTCAGTGTTAGGCTGATAAGTTTCCTTATCCATGACAATGTTGAAGTCCCGATTGTCCACATTCATAGTAAAAATAATGTCTGACTCCAAATTAGTTTCATCTCTCATCATTTCCTCTGACTTCTCTTCTTCAAGATCAATTTCAGTTTGTGTCCATGCCTCTGCTACTACCAGAGGGGTGTCATGTACTGGTGGAGGTAGGATATCTTTAACTATGATATCCAGTATATTGCCAATTTTCCCTTTACCCTTATCAACCTTTTGGTATACGTTAGCAAAATATTTGTCTACCTTCTATCGGTCCTTTTCTTCTTTCTTCACTCTCTCAACAAAAAATATGTCGCATTTGTCTATTGTTTCATCTACTATTTCTTTGACTCTACTAGCCATAAGACTGACTTGTCGGTGACCACTCACAAAACCTGTTCTATTTGCCTCTGATATTAAATCATGAATTTCCTACTGGGAGTTAACAAGATGTACAACAAGTAGAGCTTCTACCTTTAGTTTCTTGTCTGACTCCATTATTGACATTCTTTTAGCCTCTAACCTCAAATATAAATCATTCAACAAAACATCTATAACTTCAATGAGTTCCCTCTTGTATATATCTAGATATAAAATAATTCTTTCCTCTATGGTTTCCTTATCAGAATCATTGAAAGAATGATAAAATTTATTTACATTTGAAAGGTTACCTTCTTGGTTGATTTCATTTATTAACTCTTCTGGTGAAAGAGTGTTTGGTGCCTTAGGTTTTGATTTCTTCTTTGGAGTGACCTTCTTCTTCTTCTGACCACTGGGATCTCTTACAACATGTTGCTTCTTTATTTGTGTCCTTGACTTCTTGGGAGATGGAGCAGGTGCCGGTGAGGGTTTTCTTTTCTTCCTATCCACTCTCTTGAATTTTACTGCCTAATCAGTGTCAGAATCAGAAGAAGTAGCCACAAGGGAAATGTGAGCTACCGGTTTCTGCTTCAATTGACTTTTCACACTACCAGTAATACCACTAATATTCATTAATCCTTTTGTCACTTCCTGAACCAATTTTGAAGCATCTTTCATTAGCTTTTCTCTTTTCTTCCTCTATTTTTGCATGTCAACTACCTTCTCTATTGTTTCAGCATTACCAAAAATTTAATCTCTTTTTACTACAAAGAATATTTGCTTATCATATTTATCTATGATGCTTTGTTAAATCTTTTCCCTTTGTTTCATTTTATCTTAGAAGTTCTTCAAGTAATCTTTCACCAAATCATCACTGTTAGATCCCATACCGGTAATTGCCTCCATTTTTTTTCCAACATAAATATCATAGGCAAAATCCTTATGTCCTATACTGGGGATCTCTTTAGAAAAGTAAAGCATTAGACATAAAATCAGTTTTCCAAATTTGAAGGTTCCTTTCTTATCACCTTTGATTTTGTGCAAATTTTCTAACAGTTCATCCTTTAGCCATTCACAAATATCAATCTTAGCATTGTTCAAAATCATTTCATGAGCACTGTGAATACAAGAACTTGATACAAAATTCAACCTATTAGTATGACCAACTTTATAACCAATGACCATGCTAGCAAATTTAACATTTTTATCCTTTATATCATTGACCCTAAGTGACCAGTTGTTAAATGTAGCACCGGTTAACCTCATAACCTCTTTGTTAGGGATTTTGTTATTCTTGTCAGGTCTGGAACTGGTGGAGGGTAAACCAGTAACAACCCTTATAGCTTCTTTGGTAATCTCAAATACTGAGTCCAGCCATATAAATTCGCCATGAACCCTGCTAAGGACATAGCCAAATGACTTCATCTGTAAATTCTGATATATGGAGGATATCTTTGAAACCTAAATCCTCAACAATCTTATGTTCTGCATTCACTACCCCATTCTTATTAGTGATTTCATTCATATACATGTTCTTTAGATCTTTAGTTCCTAAAATCTCTATGTTGCAACGTATGTATGCCCTAGGGTCTTCAGCAAACGCGAATCCCTTCAAGATTTTAGAAAATGCACCAATAGAGTCATCTAGTTTTTCTATTTTAGGGATAATTTTGAAAATGGGTCAAGGTCATTTTATATTCTCCACAATGGTAGGGTTTGCTACAAATATAGGAATAGAGGATGAGGAAGCCATTGCAAAGATAAATACCTCTTAACTGTGAAAACCTTGAATGCTTTGAAAAGACCTTTGCTGCTTCACCTATATAATTCTTTTTCTCAATTTCACTCTCTTGAATCCTTGAATTCTTGGGTGAGTTGAAATGAGAAGTTACAGTTTCTTTATAACCAAAAATTAAGTTACAGCTGCAATAAATGCTTCGTCGGTGAAGTGAAAAATGCCACATATATGTCGGTAAAGAAGAATCATAACTTCTTACCATCAATCAAGGGTAAATGCATGATTTTTAACTTGTTGGCATGCCTCTAAGGATTAGTCCTTAGTTATATGAATAATCTCCTACTAGTGGAGGGTTACCCTGTTCTACCGGTGCAGAGACAGATTCATCAATTCTCTGATCTCTCTTCTTAATCCATTGTTATAAAATTCTTGCTTGATTTCATCCACTTTTTCCTTGCCTTTGTCATTAGATTATTTATTGTTCACCAGTGCAATCTTACTTCTGCAAAATCTTACAATATGCCCAATCTTATTACATGCATAACAAGTTAAATTGTTCCTCTGAATAGCTTTTCCATAACCTTGACCGATTTGTGTTTTGCATTGATTAGATAAGTGTCCAAATCTACCACAAGCATAGCATTTTACATCCATTCTGTAATTGTATGAGTTATGTCCAATTTTATTGCATTTGGAGCATTGATTGGTGGGTAAATTTGTATTCTAATTATTCCTAAATCTGCAATTACTTTCTCTATGACCAAATTTGTTGCAAATAAAATATTTTCCATTGAATTTATAGGCATTAGGTTGTCTTACTGGTTAGTTGTGATCTTGATTGTTTGCAGTCCTGAAACTTTCTCCATGTTGAAATCCAAGTCCAATTGTATCTCCATTAGGTTTCTGACCTTTTAGCATATCATCAAGCTTCATTGAACTTTTCTTGAATTTGTCTTTGTATTCATTTGCAATGACCAACTCAATTTCCAGAATGTTAACTTGTCTTATAAATTCCTCTTTATCATGTTGCATGTGAATCAAATATGTCTTAAGCATATCATTTTCATGACCAAGCCTCAAATTTTCATCAGCGCTTTCATTAAGTCTTCTAGTCTGTGAGGCCCTACCCCGACCCATCATAACATTTTTGTTATTTTCATGTTGGACCTATTTTGGATACTATATTGTGATGCATTTTGGACATAGATTTTATATGATCTCATATGGTGGATAACAGTGATATGATTATGTCATTTACCTTGATTTGTAGTACTTCATTTATAGATGATGCCATTTAGTAGATGCTTGTATGTGGATGTATATCAGAAAATTGGATACTTGATTTATATAGTTGGAATTTTATGCAATGTTTGAATTGTGTTCTTTTGGATAATATTATACGTGATTTTTGGAATTACTAATGTGCAAGTGAGATGTGTAGGAAAATTGTCCGTGTGACCATGGAAATTATTTTGAGAACCGAGCCTAGACCTATGTACGTTCGTAAAACTAGGGGTTGTCTATTTGGAGAGACAACACCCCGTATGTATCGTATTTTATTCATAAACGTAAATGTTTGCATGTGTGTAAATTGTATTGTATTGTGAAAATTTTTATGTGGTTTCTTCCTTTACCTTGTTATGCATTTTATTGTGTCTTGGGAGGGTAAAATGGTCTTTAGGGTGGAAGGCGTTTGGTAGCCTTAGAGTGAGAGGCTCTCATTATGAGAGTGATCTCAAGGGTATGTCCATGTGACCCTTGCTGTATATTTGTGTTATTTCATTGGGGGTCATAAGGGGAGAAAATATGGCAAGTATGCCTTTGGGGGGTCATAAGGATATGGGGGTTAAGATGAGTTTTATTGTGTTTTCTTGGATGCCATGAGTTGGCTATGAGTTACTATCTAGTAGATCTCCTCTAGGGTACTTGGTCCACTTCCACCCTAGTAAAACATCACATTTTGTGATGAAGTTTTAGCTTGGGAAGGCAATTGTGTTTGTTGTGTTTTGTTTTCCCCTTGCTTGTTTGTGTTTGCTTGATTGTAACCTCGTCTAGGATTTGGTTCTCCAAGCTCAGGGGTGGCTTTTAGTAAGCCTAGGCTGGGAGGTGATCACCCCATGGTCACAACCCTTAAATTTTAAATGCTGGTTGCTTGGGAAAGAAAGCTAGGAGATGCAGATTTTACCTTAGTTGCAGATTTTACTTAATTGCATAAAGAAAGAAATAAAGATGTATTTATTGTAATTATTTTGAAGGATAGGAATACACTAGTTTTAACCTACGTAGAAATGCCTCTTAGAATGAGTTGATCCTAGATGTAGAGACACTCTAAAAAGTGATATGTTTTGTGTTTGATTCAAGCAATTACTAAAGGAACTTTGGACAAGACCTCTTTATGTTTTGAGAGTTGAAACGGGTTGATATGTGTATGTGAGAATGGATGAAATGTTTAACTTCAATAAAAGCTCTGTGTTACAAATGGAACAAATTCAACCTCTTCTCTTTCGGGAGTTGGTGGTTCTTCCCTAGCTATGTTATAAGTGAAGCAAATGTCTGGAAAGAAGTCAGGTATGTTTTTGCCTCCTTTGTTATTGTGATAACTCAAAGCTCTAAATTGCATAAAAGCTCTGTGGTTTAATGACTCTTGATCAAACTCATTTGATTTCCCTTGAAGACAGAGACACATGTGACGTAGAAAAGCTCTATGAGAGACAAAGATTTGTCTATTGAGATAAAAGAATCTCCTTCTTTTGATGAGAGCTTTTGAACTTAATGGTCTTCTCTTTAAGTTGACAAGTTGATGAATATTCTTCTTTCTCAAGATATGAAGAATGGTCATATATTTTGATACCTTGTTCTTGTACTTTGTTTTTGATCTTTTGTTTGGTATTTGAAACTATTTTTGTGCTGCATGGATACTTGTTTTGGAATAAGATGTTTGATTTTTTCTTTGACAAGAAAACAAAGCAAGCACACAAACACAAGAATGTTGCCTCAAAAGGCACAAATAAGTGTGGGTCTAGATCAACCCAATCTTTGAACTTTTATGACCCTTTCCTTTAAATGATTTTTAGGTGTTTTTCCAAAGCCCAAAGTCAGCTCAATTTGCACTGGTCTTGACTAAATGAAAACACTTCAAACACTTTTTATCCCTAAGGTCAAATGGCCAATTGCAATAAATTCAGCCCACATCTTGATATTTCTTCAACTTTGGTACTACATACCTTATGAATCTCATCGTGGTAGGTAAGGATGTGATATACTAAGTCTTGCACGAGCATAAAAAATAGATGATCCCTATGATGGGGGAGTCACCACTTTCATCAAGCCACAAGTGACTTTTCAAAAAGCTATGTTTCTACTCAAGGAAATATGTATGGTGAGTATCTTGGGAGCAAAACCATCTACTCTCTTGCACTGAATTTAATCACAAAAATCCTAAATCAATAGAATGGTTGGGCTACTACTTAAAGGTGTTTAGTAATGTTCGATGTTTTTGGACATAAGTTCATTCTCCAGTGACTCACTTAAGAGCCTTGTAACTAGTGGTGGGGCCCATTTGTCCTTTCGGCAAGTTACACTGTAGGAACAACTATACCCAAGGCTACAGCTTTTGCTCACACTTGATTTCTATAGTGGCTCGAAGGATTTACCACACGAGGTCATTCCCAAGAGTGATGTGTATCTTGGCAGGCCTCTCTTAAAAAGATAAAACTTGAGTGTTACTAACACTTTTCTCTTGCACATAGGACCATGAGAGCCAAGGGAGAGGATAGTGTGTGTTAGAAGTAGGACCACTCGACAAACTCTTGTGCACAAGTGTGCCAAACACAAAAGACACTTGTTCTTTTTAACTTGTCATTGCAATGATGCTTCTATCTATTTGGAGATGTTGCTACAACAACCATGATGTTCTTTTTAACTTCAAAGGTAATATGTTTGAGTAAACTAGAATTTGAAATCCTGGTCAACTGAAATTGAAGCACGTATGCATGAAGTAAATCATTTTGAGAACAACTTTGACAAATTTGGGGATTCTTTTTAACTTGCACAATAAGTTGAAATGTTGATTGTGAATTTTTAGTTTGATGCAAGAAATAAATTTTGTCTGGTCTTGTTTTAAGCACCAAAATAGAGTGTATCCCTAACTTGCAATGAAAGCAAATTTGTTTTGTTGATTTTTAGAGCACCAAAATGAAGATTTGAATCCTAACTTGCAAGTAAACAAAATTGTTTTGTTGATTTTTAAGTGCCAAAAGAAATGAACCTAACTTGCAAGGAAATAAAATTTGTTTTTGTTGATTTTTAAGCACCAAAAGAAGTGTTTTTGATTGCTAATTACATAAAGGGATTAGTTTAAAACCCACACACAAAACGAACAGTTAGAAAAATCCAAAAACATGGTGGGCTTCCACAAGCCTAAAAAAAATATTATCGGTTACAAAAAGCCCTTTTTACAACTCTCTGTTACAATAGCGCTTTTCTATGTAAACAAAAGCGCTAAAAGAAGAAAAGCGCTAAAAGAACAACAAAAGTGCTAAAACAACAAAAAAAGTGCTCAAACAACAACAAAAGTGCTAAAAGAACAACAAAAACACGAAAAGAACAACAAAAGTGCTGAAACAACAAAGAAACTTAAAAACTATTACATAGAATGAAATATCTTCCAAACAGAGAGCGCAAACGCACTAGAAGAGTGAAAATAGCACTAAAACTATTACAAAGGTGCTAAATAGAGGACAATGGCGCTAACTAGCCAACAAAAGCGCTAAAATGCCAACTTTCGAAGGTGCTAAAGCGTGGTCAACGGTGCTAAAGTGCGACCTGTGTGTCAATTAAAACATTCAAAAAGTTAGTTTTTCAAAAAAGGTTAGTTTTGGATTCACGTCGGGTTCACCAAATGATGCTCTGCAAAATGGACGAGGTTAGACTAGAACCTATGGTGGAATAACACATAAAAACACAAGCAACAAAGATCAAAGTTAGTGTTATTCAACCAAAAACTAATCTAAGCAGGCATATCAAAAGAGACACTAAAAACATGATAAGATATTTAACTATGGAAGTAAATACAACAAGGCATCTCCAAATGCCTTCTCTCATGCTCTTAGCTCCTTCTCCCTTGTTCCTCTCCTCTTCAGGTTCCAAATTAGTGTAGCTCTTAGCAGCTTTTTGCACTATGGATGCTTATGGAGGTTCAAGATTTGAAATGTTTTAACTACGCTATGCAAGTGTAAAACAAACTAATTAGATATATTATGAAAAAGATCTAAGATTTATTTTAGTCCAAAATGATAATATATGTGATTTATGCTAAATGCTCTCTCTAAAATTGACTATAGATTAAATGCATACAATTTTTCAGGATCTGGAGTATGAAGAAATGGGCTCTATTTATAGAAAAAATGGAGCAACGGATGGTTGAGATTCAATAATCTCAATAAGGGTCAGGATTGAATGATATTCAATCCATGTGAGGACTTTCAACCCAATCCCAGGATGGCAAGTGTCAACATGAGATGGGTTGAGAGGAGAGAGAATAAGCATTAAATGTTTGACATGACCTAGGAGTCAACTTGGGGGTTAAGTTTAAGGTTAGGTTGAGTGAATAAATCATTATCCAAAGAATAATGCTTTTATCCAATGGATAAACTCTTATGCAAAGGTTAAAGGGATAACCATGGTCAAAGCAATAAATGCTTGAGAAGACACATGAGTGCAAGTGGAATTAACCATAAATGGTTATGTAGGTGCCATTAATGGTCATGTAAGAGCCATTAGTGGTTTGGAAAACTTTAGAGGTTTGGCTTGTTGAACACATAAAGCATTAAATGCTTTTCAAAGACTTTGGAGTCTTTGAGAAGTGACTTCAAGTTGCTTAGGAATGTGACAATAATTAGGGGATGGATTAGGCTAATTAGAAAGGGGTTAGAAGAATCTAGAAGGGGATTAGGCTTGCAAGTGGATTTGGTGGGTGAGGGAAAATAAGATTTTAATTAAAATAAAATTACTTTATTTCAACTTGTGGTTGCAACTTGCATTTTTAGGAGAATGCAAGTGGGGGGGATTTAATGATTTAAATAAATGTTTTTATTTATTTATTTAAAAGAGGAAAGGGGATTAAATGAAATAAATAAGATTTATTCATTTAATTGATTGTGAATTTGGTTTAATGAATTAATTAAAATAAATTGAATAATTTATTTAATTAATAGGAGAATGTTAGAAGATGAATTAATTAAATATTCATTTACTTAACTATTGGCTAGTGGGTTTTTAATCAAATAAATATCAAATATTCATTTACTTAAACTAGACATATTTATGTGAGTACAATATATATGCTATGTCAACATATAGTTTATATATAAAATATATATGGTATGTTAACATATAGTTTATTTTATTTTCTACAAAATATTATTTTTGTATGGTGGCTTGTTGGGCTTATATAGTTGGCTTTCTCTTTCTTTATAATTATTGATAATTTATATCCTATGATATGATTGAATATTATGTACAACCCTAGTGATTGTTAAAAAGGCTTATGATATGTGATGTTTAATCACAATGGATGTTTAAGAATCACTGATTGAAATACTTATCCTTGTGTATAATGAGTTTTCTTCTATCCTATGATTCATTGATTGTTGGTTTTAAACACTCATTACAACTAACATGGATATGGATTATGATGTGGGTATGGGAAGGGATTGTTGAATATGAAGGAATGGTTTAGGAAAGTACTCCTTAATCCAAATGAGTCATTTCCTTGTCATGGAATGTGCTAAGAGACTTTAAAAATATATTCAATGTAGTTAATATAGACACATCTAAAGCATGCCAAAGGCACTTCGGAGAAATGCTATGACATAAAGAAGATTGTTTAGCTGATGTCAAGTCTTGAGCCATGAGGGGAGGAAAACATAGATGCATTGGTATAAAAGGTTCCATTCAACTTGAGAAGAATGGTTTATTTGATCATTGTTATTGAAGTTCATTAATGAAAGACTTGAAGGATAAAACAATTAAATATGCATCAATTATAGAGTTTGCTTAATACATGAACACGAGTGCTATATGTGGGGACAAATATGGCTCCCATGAGGGTTGAGCCCATCGTGTAGTACCAAAAGGAAATTAAATCTATGAATTCCACTATAAATTTACTGAATTGATGGAGATGTTACAGTTACTCCATCAATTCTTTTAAAGTTCTATACAATACCCATACTTCTATTAACCCATAACAAAATATGCAACTGACAAATAAAATATGCAATTTGTAGCTGGCCTTGGACCTAGAAAAGTTGCTTCCATACAAAGGGATATTTTGAGGGCTGGAAGGGTTTACAGTCACAAAGAATTGTTCACCCCTCTAGAAGCTATGAAGTGACTTGCCTTTATAAATGTTGTTGGTTTTTTAAGGGTTAGAGGGACCAGGCAAGCAACTTCTGGGAACCATGTTATGGATCCATTGGATGATACTAGAATTCATCCAATGTCAAATGAACCAGCCAAGAAAATGGCTAAGGATGTATACTATGAAGATGCAAGATAGGATATAGATGATATGCATGAGGAAACACAAAAAATGGAAATTGAACATGTTAAAAAATATCCCCATGTGTTAAAGGCCCTTGATATTGACGAATATGCTAGAAGTGTCGAACAACAGACATCCAATAAAAAGCGAGAAACTCTTGCTGACATAAAGATTGAATTGGTACATGGATTTAAGGATTGGCAAACACCATATAAAGAGCCATCATAGGATGATGAATTTTATCTGCTAACTGGAGAAAATGAAGAGACCCTTTTAGTGGGGAAAATTGTACAAGCAGCTGCTCATAGAATCCTAAATAATCGTAGAAAAACTTCTTCCATACAAAGGGCTATTTTGAGGGATGGAAGGGTTTACAGTCACAGAGAATTGTTGACCCCTCTAGAAGCTATGAAGTGACTTGTATTTATAACTGACAACCATGGAATGGAGAGGGTAAGGAGGTTGAGGATTCATATTTTTCCAAAGAGGATACCATTAAACAAAGTGAACAAGTTGCTAACACCCTACTATTCGGCAAGGGAATTCGAGCTAATAATTTGGTAACAATTTGATTACTAGTTGCTAACGCCCTTCTATTCAGCAAGGGAATTTGAGCTAATATTTTTGTCACGATTTTCTTAACAGAATAACTTGGGATTCATGTAGCTGGGAAATGAGGCCCCAATAGGGGCATCTCCAAATCACCTGACTTTTTCGTCCCTACACAGGGAGGGGACGACTGGGGAAGAAGCTATAGAGGCTACCCACCTATATGCCCTAGCTCCCCACTTCTCTGCCCTCTACCCGAGCTCCCCACTTCTTACTATTCATGTTCTTGCTATAGGAATATAGATGGATAGTTTGCCATCTAGGCAAGAAATATGCTAATCTGTTCTTTCTATAGGAATACAAACATAATACAATCTCATGCAATTTGAACTTGCTATAGGAATATAGACATAATACAATCTCATGCCCCCACTATTATAAAGGGAGGTATTAAGAACCTCTTTTTATGGAAGTTTTTCGGACAAATGCAAAAACCAAAAGTAAACTTAAAAGATTTAGCCAACCCAAAAAGCAAAGGCCATAGAATTGTAGGGCCATTTCATTCAAATTAAATTCCAATTCATTCAAACTAAAAGTAAATTCCAATTCATTCAAATTGAAAGCAAAGGCCCTACTATTCTATGGGACCATTTACTAGGAATTAAAGCTGGTTACAATTGGAAATAAAGTGAACAAGAGAATGCAAGGAAAGGAAAGGAAATTGCAAACAAATCTTGATGACAAGAACAAAAGGACCAACCTTTTGTACAGTTGTTGTCAAGCATCTATCTACAACAATTGTGCTCGCTTCCTCCCAATTTTCGCACACTGAGCCCATGTATAATGATGGTGTGTAATTACCTTTTTTTTATAAAATACCTTGTGTTCATCAGAATTCCAGCGTCAAATATGAAATTTGAACTATCAACAAAAGTCAACCCGATGGTAACACACAAGTAGAAGCATGTGATCAGGATAGAATACACCGATGAAGTCCATCGGTAGAATGCACACTAGTGGCAATGGAGAAATCTTGTATTGCTGATAGTCGATGATGCTATCAGTAAGACTTATCTAGTTGGACATTGGAAAAAGTAAAACACATCAGCAAAGGTTACGATGATAAAAGGTCAAAGCTTATGCTAATGAGACATAATGTATCGGGAGGAGCTACATCGAGGGAAAAGACATAAGGAAAATTATACCAATCGCCTGAACACATTTTAAGCTTTCCTGATGCTTGATGAGACTAGCAGGATAACTCGCACTGATCAGCAGGAAGAGAGGTCATCGGCTTATGTTATCCCGATGAGTAAGAAGAAATCAAGAGGTTGTGAAAATCATCAGACCAACATATGCCGATCAACAAGTAAAATCTGTGTTCGTCGGGATGCCGATGTGAAATTTCAACACGTCCGAATTCCGACGAACACAGGGTATACTTTAAAAAAAAAATTAATCCGACAAAGCAAAAGAAATCCCATAGTCGGTCGGAAATGTTCATCGGTTTTTCGTCCAAATTCCGACTTGAAATTTTAACACATCAGAATTTCGACAAACACAGGGTAATTTTTGAAAAAACAAACAAATTAAGCCGATAAACAAAACAAATCCCATAGCTCATCGGAAAACCGCTCCAAATATACTAGTGTCTACAGTAGAAGTGTTATCTTCATAGAGATGAAACCTTACACATTTGAGCTATAGCAAGAGAAATGCGATAAATAGAAAAGGGAGGTAGTTGAGGCTCCCTCTATGTATAAGAAAGAGGAACTATGAGATCCTAATAGACATTATGATGAGGAGAGATCTAGTAGATTTTAAAATTTAGAAGAAGAAGAACCTTGAGCTCAATGTTTAAGGAGGTCTATGAGAATTATGTGGAAAACATATAGGTTTTGTTATTCAATGTTAGATTCTAATTGTATTTTTCCTTTGATTTCTTTAACATTGATGATCTTAGGACTATTAGAAAGGCTATAGGTATGAGTGATGCAGATACCTAGACGAGATCCATGGATGAATAGATGACTTCTTTAAAGAATAATAATACATGTAATATGGTACCTTTTCATAAAGGACATAAGCCCATTGGATGTAAATGGGTGTCCAAGAAAAAGTATGGTCCTGATGGTAGTTTTGAGAAGCATAAAGAACTGAACATTTCCTATTTTGTGCCCTTCATGTCAAATAGGGTCCTTGGTCTTCATGGTAAAAAATTTCAAGGATTTCAATGGTTAAGAGTTAATTATTAAATTGAAATTCTTTGGTTCATTTAAGATAGGTTTTACTTAGTCCTTTGACGATTAAGGTCTTTTAAAAGGAAGGGAAGAAATTATATCCTCTATGATTAATAAGAGTCAAAGGGTCATAATTCATGTATTTAGAGGGAAATTGAATTTCAAAGTGAAAGAAGCCTTAAATGTGTGAAGAGAATCTGAGAGTCTAGGTGTGCATTAAACATTTTATGTATTATTCTTCCACATATCATGAGCTGAACTAGGGTTTCTATCAAGGAAGATGGAGTTGTTCCACAACGAAGCTTTTCCATGTTTAAGTTTTCTTTGTTGGTATATGCACACTCCAATGAGACATTGTAGGTGATTGAAGGTTTTGTCATTGATGGCAACCTTACAATCCTATGGCACCAACAAGGCATCACACCGACACTAGCAAGATAAGACTCTACACCAGCACTTAGACCACCGGCACCAGCAGTGAAAGGAAGCATACCGGGACAAAGGCCGACATGACTTTTTGTTATATTATATTTTTTTTATTATTGTAAAATCTTTAGAAGCCAACTTGGAAACATTGTAAAATGACTCATATATTTAAGAGATCATTGTAGGACATTAAAAAAAAGATGGAAGAATGTAATTAGGTGAAATAAGGTAGACCTATTATGGGAAATATAGGTTAAGGGTTTATGTAAGAAGCAGAGCAAAAACCGGTACTGAATCTGGCATTATAGATGCTATTTTGAAGCAGTACAAGACACTAGATTTATATAATACATTTTGTAAGTCAGTGAGACTTCCCTTTTGTAATTGAGTAGTGAGCTCTAGGCACTTGGCCTTCCTGCATGTGCAGGCCCCTCTTGTAGTAGTAAAATTCTCTTATTGGCTAGTAAGTGAATATTGTGGGTCACAAATCCCATCGAGGTTTCTCCCACACCAGGTTTCCTTGTTAAAACATTGTGTTATGGTGTGCTTTTAATTCTGTTTATTTCACTATTTAGATTGCTTACCAGTACACTGTTATAATATGGTCTACATGTTTTAAGTTAAGAAATTACACATACCGGTTAGATACTGATTCACCCCCCCCTCTCAGTATCTGTGGGAATCCTAACATTCTTGTTGTAACCAACCTCTCATGATGGCCAAACTCCCCATTTTCAGGAAGTCAAGAAGTCATTAAGAAGTTTGAGGAACATGAAATACACTCCTTTAATAAAGAAGAGCTCGTGGGAAGGGCATACAAGTCTTTATCTCTTAGAGAAGGTTTGTTTCTTTTAAATCATTCTTGGGTCTTTGTTTTATTTGATTTGTGAATCTGCTCTATTCTATGTTAGGATCATATCCCTAAGAAGAGGAATATCTAAATATAGATGCAAGATGTTCAACGCTTTTGAACAACATAGTGAAAGTTTTCTTGTCCTTAGTATACATTTGGCAAGTTGCCTTTGTATTAAGGCCCAAACCATGTATAGCCCTCAAAGAAGACATTGATAGCAACCTAGATCAGAGATAAAGAAATGCACACAAAGAGTATAGTAATAAATGTAGTTTATAGTCTCAGAAGGGTCTGTGTGATTGTAAAAGTGAATAGTGAATGTTTTGATTGCTTTCTATTGTTTTGGTAGCCTCCATATAAATTGCAACAGTCTTTTATTTGAAGATATTCTTAGTGAGTAAGGTTAATAGCAACCATCCATAGAGAAAGAAGGATAACTAAGTTTCAAAAGTTTGAAAGAAAGTGACAACCTTGCACAATCGCCAAAAAATAGTAAAAGAAGTATTATTGTAGCCATGAAGACAGTAAGCAACTTCAAGTAAAAGACAATCATAGTTTAAGAAGAAAGTGTTTCTGAAGGTCATGGTTCAAGAAATTTTGATGGAGGGGAATAAGGATAAGCTTTGTTCTCTAGTGAGGGTATTCAAAGAAATAACAGAGACAATCATATGAGAAAATTTCATGTAATAGCATCCATCATAACATTTTAAGACAACAAAGTCAGTGTGTTTGTAGCATCAATAGAGATAGATGGGATTGTGGATCATAAAAGCAAACATCAATAATATAGTGATAGTGATGCATTCAATAAGGGCAAACTTGAAAATGTCAAGACATTTGTGACTAACCATCAAAAAGAATAGTTTATGGACCTTAGAGCAGGGAAAGATTGCAAAGAAGCTTACTTCAATGGACACAAAGAGAACATCACAGGCACTCTGATTAAAGTACAATCCCCTATGAGAAAGGATGGTTGATAACAGTGAAAAGATATGAAAAGATAACCATCTTAATCATCAAAGAAAGTTTCATGGAATAAGATAGTGAGATTTGAATTTCAAATTCAAATCAATCTTTAATGCAAGCTCAAATTTTCAAAGATGAGCCAATAGGGTCGTTCAAAGAGAGATCCCTAATTTTGAAAGAATTTTCAAGGACTTATCTATAATTCTACACCTGATTTGAAGGCCCCCAAGAGTTATTCATCACCCAAGGGGAGTTTTGAGATAGTTAACAACCACTAAACCTCAGTTCCAACCCTCTTTTTGAGGAATTTTCAAGTCATCTTGCCCAGCTGCTGAAAAGGGTGACTCACAACCAGTTAATAATCGATTTTGAGGGGTTGGAGAAGTCAAAAATCAAGTCAAAGACAACCAACAATTTAAAATTCAAATATTTTGGAGCTCCTTCTTGATATAAGTCATTTTCCTTCTTTTCTTCTTAGTTCTGAGTTTGTTTTTGCTATAGAAGCAACATCTATGCTTTGTAACACATTGTCTTATGAGTATTTTTTAGATTTATGTAAAGTTTTTTAGACTTGTAATGAAAAAGACTTCTATTTCTCAATAAAGAAGATTAGTTCCTTTTCAAACGATCTTTTGTTCTAGCATTATATGTGAGTAATTTAGATAAAAATATTATGATTTTGTTAAAAATACTTCATTTCTATCTTATTCTTTCAATGCTTGATTCAAAGAACATATTGTTATAGTGCAGGTTATGGATTGTGCATTTTGTTTTTTGTTGAATGAATGCTGTGAAATAATCATTTTTTTCCTTCAATCAAACAATAAACATCCAAACCTTTCACATGAAATATTAATGCAAAACATGTATAGATGAGTTGTGAGTAGAGATAGCTTCGTAGTTGAGAATTTTTTGTAAGTTCAATAGAAAATCAAGTCCTTTGATCATTGGTGTATCATCTTCTTAGTTTAGTTTTAGTTTTGTAGCATACTTCTATCCCTTTTCTCAATCAAGTCATTAGTTCTTATGATATCTAAAGGGGAGCCAACCCATAATCTGGAGGTCCATCTTCACTATGAGCAACTCATAGGCTCGAAGATGTTCCCATGTTTCATGGGATTGCTAAGCTTCCAGCTTAGCTCTCATGTGCAAATCCTTGTGACAACAAGTACAATTGGTTGCAAAGGGGTACTTGTAGGTTGAGGGAATAGATTACAAATTATGTATTTTATCTCCCATTACAAAGATGACATCTATTTGGTGTGTGTTATCACTTTCTACAACCTATAATTGGAAAATTGCATAGATGTATGTGAAGATAGCATTCCTTCATGGTGATTTGGAGGAAGAAATCTATTTGTCATATTAGCTTAATAATTTCATGGTAAAAGGTAAATAAAATCTAGTTTTGCAACTTGAATAGTCCTAATATGATCTAAAACAATCTCCTAGGTTGTGGTACCAAAATTTTGATACCTAAGTGTTGGGTTTAAAATTTCAAAGGTAAATTTGATCATTGTATTTATTTCAAAACAAATAGTGGCCACATTCTTACTATTTTATTATATGTAGATGATATGTTTCTCTTTTGGGATGGATCTTTGTAATCTGACTTGAAGTATTAGTTGTTAGCCCAATTTGAAATGAAATAATAAATCTATTAGAAATCTTGGGTTAAGCTAGAGTATGTGAGTTCTATGTTAGAAATATTAAACATGACAAGTTGTAGATCAACGATAGTTCCTATGGAATAATGACGAAATTTATCTATGAAGGATTGCCCAAAATCTTTGAATGGGGTAGAGGACAAGACCAATGTTCCTTATATAACTGTTGTTGGTTGTCTTATGTATGTCATGGTCCATAATAGAACAAAAATTTCCCAAGTCGTGTGAGTTTGAAGTCTATGTATCCCTAATCATGGATGGGTGCATTGGGATTTAGTTAAGTAGATATATGAGGGGTACTTTTGAGTACTCCTTGTGTTTTCATGGTTATCCTACAAGACCTTGACATTATGTAAGTATCCATGAATATGTGGTGTCTAATGTAAAAATAAAGAAAGGTGGGATTAAGGAAAAGATATACTTTCACACAAACATTGGCATACGAAGTCACAAAGATGTGATTAATTTAACTAACTCTTGATAAAGAGAGTTAAATAGTACCTTAGGGCTTCTATTCCTTCGCTACTTTGGAAAGTGTATGGATTTGAGATGATGTTAAATTAGGATTTAGATATGATGTAAATGAAAACCTAAAAGGGTGTAATACCTTGATGCATAAACAAAAACATTGTAACATGCACAAAAATGAATAGGAAATATAGAGGTGCACCTATGACTAAAACTTGAAGTTGGATTTAGTGGACTTAGTTGCCAAGCACACTCTAGTTTTCTGACTTCTGAGGACCAAGATGCTCAAAGTTCCCAAGTCCTAGACCATGGTGCTCGAAGTTCCTTGGTCTAGGGTTCTTCTATCTTGGTTTTGGGTACTTTTTGGTATCTATTTGTTGGATCTCCCCTGTTCTTTCTATCTCCACTTGGTCCAGTCAAGGCTAGGTGGGTCCTCAAAGAGAACAATCTGGATCATCCAACAAATCAAACACAACACAAACAACATAGTGCGATGGAGGCAATGCAGAATTAGTCTTTATTGTATCATAAAATTTGATATCAAACTACCAACAACATCCGAGCTCACAGATTCAGCTCACAGGCCTAATTACACAACATCCAGGCTCAAGCAAGAATGTTAGCCAGCTCCGAATCTCGAAGACTTATGATTATTCTTCTATCTTTGATCTATTCTATCTTAATTTATTCTAGAACTACAAATACAAAAATTTATATGAAATACAAGCTCCAAAGTGATCCATGTCGGCCCAAGAAGGAACAAACACTGAAGAATGAAAAATAAAACATCTAGAACACAAGGTTAGCCTCCGCCAAGAAATCCCTCTAAAAACAACATATAATGATGTGCGGACCCAAAAGTAAGGTTGGTCACAAACTAAGGAATGTTGGAAACAACAATAAGGATCCACAAGAATCACCAATAGCAAATAGGTCCAGGCGACTCTGGTACATAGGAAAGAAAATTGTCCCATATATTTTTACTGAAAGAAATACTGAAACTGTAAAATAGGAAACAAATTGAAAGGAATATATTTTTTATTGATGCAAGATTGTCCAGAACCGGGGATTCTCCTACATCAAACATCTGAGTTTGATTGAAAAGTGAGTCCCTCACTTTGTCGGGGCTAAAGGAATACCGAGATGGTCCACTCAGCCTGATAAATCCATGATGAATCTTCAACTGGTCTGCCTTTTCACTTCACAAGATACTCTCTTTACTACTTGCTACGACTGCTACGCCCAATTTTGCTATCCAAAATCTCTTCAATCTGGTCTGATACCTTCTAGGGTATCTAGTTCTCCAAGTTTGCTGCACTGTCTCCATTTAATTCTACCTCATGATATTGATACAAATCTGTAATGTTGAATACAACGAAAATACCTAAAGTATCCGGTAACTCCACTTCATATGCATTTTCGAAATTGAATTTCCTCAAGATCTTGCAAGGTCCAAACTTCTTCATCTTCAACTTGTTATAGGTTTCGACTGGGAGTCTCTCTTTTCTGAGATACACCATCACTTCATCGACAACTTCAAATTCCTTATTTCTTCTCTTCTCATTTTCTTTCTCTTATACTTGTTGTCTATGTCCTCCAAATGTTGTTTAACCTAATTATGTATTGTCTTCATATGCTTTGCAAATTCCCTTGCTTCTACACTTTGCTTATCCTCATTACTGATGTCTCTTAATTCTTATATGCCTCTATGGTGTACTCCGGTAACAATCTCAAATGGTGTTCTTCTGGTACTCCTATTCACTAAATTATTGTAGGAAAATTCTAGTTTTGCAAGAATCAAGTCCCAAGTTTCGTTTTTCTCTCCAACTAAGCATCTCAATAGATTTCTAAAACTTTTATTCACTACCTCTGTCTGTCCATCGGTCTATGGGTGAAAAGTAGAACTGAACTTCAAATTTGTCTTCATCTTCTTCCAAAGTGTTTTTCAAAAGTATCCAAGAAAATTAGTGTCTCTATATTTTATGAAAAGTTCGTGAATCTGACCACGAGGCAATATAGTGTCTCTATATTCATTTTTTGTATATATAAATGCCCATGAGCTAATTTTTACATGTTTAGGGGCATAATTTTGTATATTTAAGTGGCAATGAGCTGATTTGTACATATGTACATGCAAAATTTTGTATATTTAAGTGGCAATGAGCTGATTTGTACATATGTACATGCCAAATTTTGTATATTAAAATGGCGATGAGCTGAATCGCACATATTGTAATGCCAAATGTTGCATAAAAGGCCATGAGATGATTTGTATATTAAAATGGTGATGAGCTGAATCGTACATATTGTAATGCCAAATTTTGTATAAAATCCCATGAGATGATTTGTGACTATTTTGCCAATCAATTCTAGCCAATCTTGCAACTTTTCCTTGCATGCAACTGACGGTTTTTGGAGCAGGCAAAAAAATGCTACTAATTGAAAATGGCTTCAAGTCGTTGAAAACTAAGATACGCCATTATAGAGGAGCCTCACGCAACCCCATGGGATCAAATGGATTGACCGTATGTGTCCTGGATTGGAAGAAATAGTCCGTCAAGTTTTGATAATTTTTTGGACTCAAGGCACTTGAGATATCGCACCAGTAGGGTATGACTCTCGATGTTCTGGTGCTTTGGGATGCACGATAGAGGCATGCCTAGTGTAAACCTGCCCACCCGGATGCGCTTGCAATGTCGATTTGTGCATACGATGAACCAAATCAATTCTAGCCAATCTTGTAACTTTTCCTTGCATGCAACTGACGGTTTTTGGAGCAGGCAAAAAAATGCTACTAATTGAAAATGGCTTCGAGTCATAAAAAACTGAGATAGGCCATTGTAGAGGAGCCTCACGCAACCCCATGAGATCAAACGGATTGACCGTATGTGGCCTGGATTGGAAGAAACAGTCCGTCAAGTTTTGACAATTTTTTGGGCTCAGGGCACTTGAGAGATCGCACCGGTAGGGTATGACTCTTGACGTTTTGGTGCTTTGGGATGCACAACAAGGGCATGCCTAGTGTAAACGTACCCACCCAGATGTGCTTGCAATGTCAGTTTGTGCACACGACGAACCAAATCAATTCTAGCCAATCTTGCAACTTTTCATTGCATGCAACTGATGATTTTTGGAGCAGGCAAAAAAATGCTACTAATCAAAAATTGCTCTGAATCATCAAAAACTGAGATAGGCCATTGTAGAGGAGCCTCACGCGACCCCACAGGATCAAACGGATCAACCGTATGGGTCCTGGATTGGAAGAAACAATCCGTCAAATTTTGATAATTTTTTGGAGTTAGGGCACTTGAGATATCGCACCGGTAGGGTATGACTCTCGACGTTCTAGTGCTTTGGGATGCACAAAAGGGGCATGCCTAGCGTAAACCTACCCACCAAGATGCACTCACGACGTTAGTTTCTGCACATGACGAATCGAATAAATTCTAGCCAATCTTGCAACTTTTCATTGCATGCAACTAACGACTTTTGGAGCAAGCGAAAAAATGCTACTAATCAAAAATGGCTCTGAGTTGTTGAAAACCAAGATAGGCCATTGTAGAGTAGTCCCATATGACCCCACAGGATCAAATGGATTGACTGTATGTGTCCTGGATTGGAAGAAATAGTCCGTCAAGTTTTGACAATTTTTTGGACTCAGGGCACTTGAGAGATCGCATCGGTACGGTATGACTCTCGATGTTCTAGTGCTTTAGGATGCACAACAGGGGCATTCCTAGCATAAACCTACCGACCCGATGCGCTCGCAACATCGGTTTGTGTATACGACGAACTGAATCAATTCTAGCCAATCTTGCAACTTTTCCTCGCATGCAACTGATGGTTTTTGGAGCAGGCAAAAAAATGCTACTAATTGAAAATGGTTTCGAGTCATTGAAAACTGAGATAGGCCATTGTAGAGGATCCTCACGCAACCCCACGGGATCAAACGGATTGACCTTATGTGTCCTAGATTGGAAGAAATAGTCCATCAAATTTTGATAATTTTTTGGACTCAGGGCAATTGAGAGATTGCACCGGTACGGTGTTGGGACTGATTAAAATTGAATCAAGTTTAGAGGCCCATTTCAAAATTTTGCCCTGCATGTCAGAAAAGTACCCGAATGAGTCAGTTTGAATGGCCTAGTTAGCAAGGGGGTAAAATGGAGCCAGTTGATTTTCAGAGGGTAAGGCTCAGGATTCATGTCCCACGCCTTTCATTTGGCTTATTTAGTGATGTGCAACTTTTAGAATCCAATTTGGATAAGCTTATGAGGTACCCAGTTTAAGGGGTGAGCTGGAAGTACATTTTAGGCACAAATGCAGTTTTTATTGAGTAGGCTACTTTGGGTGATTACATCTTTTACCCTGTTGATTGTCATGAAGAAATTCAAATTGGATTCAAGTCTATGCATAAATGTGAGTGAGCTCACAAATTTTCAAGTCTTAATGAATTCATTTGCTCAGTTTTTGAAGCCAAATCCATTTGCAGTTTCTATGTTTTGGCAAGTCCCTATTTTGATAGCTAGTCGGAGCCCTGTTTCGCACAAGTGTAAAAGTTGCCTTAGTAAGCGTCATGCCATAATGTTTGTTCTAGGCTAATGTTGGTATAAATGATGAGCTACATTTCAAATTTCAAGCCTTTATCAATTTGATTGATCAGTTTTCAAAAGAGCTCATTTTACCATCAAATTTAGTTATCCGCACTCCAGTGTTATATCAGATAATGTAGCCGTTTTGGTGAGCGCACCGTTTGTATCCTGTCAGTCTGGTGATCGAACTGAGAATTCAAAGATTTAATATGTACTTTAAGGTACCTATGTTTCAAATTCGAGGGACTACAGAGGTCGTTTGATATTTTTGAGAAAGGCATCATGTGTTCCCAGGACATTGACTTCATCAGGTCCGCAGTGTCGACAAAGCCAGTTGGGAGTTTTCAAAAATTAATATCTCTTTGCTCGGGACTCATCTTGAGAAACTGTTTGGTAGAAGTCATCCTTGTATATCAAAGTACACGCCTGTCAAATGGCAAGCTCCAGAAAGGTGTTTTGACAGGTTTGAAAATTACGTCTTCACGATTAAATGCGAAAATTGTGGCGTAATTGCCTGAAAGTTGAAAAATGCAATTTTATGATCCGAAAACGATGTTGATTGTTTCAAGAGATGTGTTTAAAGTTCCTGAATCATTCCAGAGGTCAGTTGCGTGAAATAAAAAAAAAAAATTAGTCGGACCCACTTTAGGGCCCGACCTGGCTCATGCCCGCACATTAAATGTGTGACAGAATGTTTTCATTTTATGGCATTTCAACCCCTAGACATAATCGAGGAAGTGATTAATGATATTGGCTTATTCAATGTTGAATGTTCAACAGTAGCATATCAGAGGTTCCAAGTTTTTTTTTTAAAAAAAAAAAAACTTATGCAATGGCTGGCAAGAGCCAAATTCCACAACTTTGCCAATGTCTTCCCCTGCTGTAGCAAATTAAAAGGACTTAAAAATAGTTTGCAAATACAATTCTTCAGCAATGCATTTGGCAAGTGTGTTGCCAATGCCGTGACTTTTCCTGGCATCTTCCCTATGCATGGTATGTAAAGTGTGGAGCTAATCCTCTCCTTTCCAAGAATGGTGGAGGAGCAGCAGTATGAATTCTTTTTATGCAATTGCAATGATGGCAGGTAACATGATGGAAGGGGATGATATCAGAAGTCATATAACATTTAGCATTCAAAAAGAAAAACTCCAAATTAATGCAAGATGAGAGGAGGAAATTAGTGTTGATGGAGTTGAGAACCAACAGCAAATTGTAACTGTTGCAATTCCCCCTCACCCCACGTGATGCTCGGGCAGCATTGAAGTTTCAAAGTAGAGGCATTGCAAGTCAGAATGTTGTTCTCCTCTTGCGTGCCATGTGAAAGGATTGAGTTTTTCTTTTAGAAAACAATGTAGTTTGCTGGGTGTAAAACCTCCTTCCCTACATGAAAGTCTCTGGTCAATGAAAGGGCAAATGCAATGTGATGGTGTATAGCAGCCTGCAGTTCCAAATGATCACGTGGTGTCTTCTATCCTTCAGCATGAATAAAACAGCAAGTCCCCTCTCACGTGATTGGTTATAAGGCCATTGAAACATGGAATAATGCCAAATGTAATAGTATTCCCCTGCGTGGAGTTATGGAGAGGCAACGTTGAGAACCAAATGCAATTGGCATGTATGGCGTTGGAGTTTAAAGAGTGCAGAAGATTAGCAAATGAAGGCCAGTCCTCCCTCTCTGTGGTGTTGAAAACTTCCTTAAAATATCCAATAAAATGCACTGGCAGCCATGAAAGTCCCAGAAATTGCTTCAAAGTGCATTACTAGGCAAAACGATATTATCCCACATTAGTGGTGGAAGGGAAAACTTTAATATTTATAACCAAGGCCTTACCCAAGTAATATGTCTAAGCCATAAAGGCTTTTGACGGATGGTGCTTGATGGCACCCAAGGTGGGCCCACGCGTGAGTATGCATCCCGAGGCGATGGAGGAGATGACTGAGCGGCGACCAAGTGGACCCCATGCAGGCATGCTTCTCGAGGCAAATAGGCAAAATTTTGTAGAGGAAGGCTGGCTTAACGAGTGAGCAAGTTCGAGATGGATCAACAGTGCGCGCTATTTCATGAAAGGAAGATGCACGCGAGTTACACCATATGAAGTTGCGAAAGACAAGTGGTGGGTATAGTCAGCGGTCCAATAGGTGGGTCTCGGTGAGGTGGCAGTGACGTGGCACATAGTTGGTGCACAGGTGGCAGTCCAGTGGCAATGACGTGGCACTGAGGTGGTGTACACATGGCTGCCAAGTGGCAGTGACAAAGCAAATGACGTGGCAGTGATGAGGTGTCATCCCAGGTGGCACCCAGTAGACCCCATCAGCCAATCAGACCCCGCCATGTGGCAAAAGCGTCAGGACCAAATGGAGGCAAAAATCAAATTTAAAATGAATAAATGATATAGTTCTGACTTGTGAGGCCCTACCCCGATTCAGTTTGACATTTTCAGTTATTTGCATATTGAGACTATTATGGATGCTTTATTTTATGCATTATGGACTTAGAACTTATATGATTCCATGATTTGGATCACGCTGACATATGTTGATGTTTTATTTCATGCATGATGATTATGAAACTTTGGATATATTACTAGAATAGAATTGCATTATGATGGTGAATGTCATTATTGGAAATTTGCAGGATTTTATTTTGATGATAGAAAAATGATGCTTATTTATGAGTGGTTCAATTTTGGGAATTTATGTTAATTGCTTATGTGAAATTGAATTTGAAATAGATGAGATATTGAATTATTGTTGCCTAATGTATGAGTGTTTGATGTGCAATGGAATCCATGTATTTGATTATGTATAAATGTGATAATTTGGAATTACTAATGTGTTGGTTGAGGTGCGCAGGAAAATTATCCATGTGACCATGGAATTTAATGGAGAACCAAGCCTAGACCAATGTGCGTTTGTTAAGCCGGGAGTTTTCTATTTGGAGAGACAACACCCCCCCCCTTGTAATGTATTTTATTTGTGATGTGTATAATGCTTGAGTGTAAAATTTAATTTATATGTAAATGTGTAATCCTTCAAGAGACAAATTCCATGTGTGATTTTTATATTGTATTTTTGTTGTGTCACTTGACACATGTGCTGAGTAAGTGTCATTGATTTTGACTTGTCTCTTGGAGGGAGTTTTGTTTCTACCAAAGCCATTCAAAAACATGAGTGTGGTCCCAAATTTGTCTTGGGTAGGGAGTCTTGGGAGTGGTCAACTCAAGCTTGACCCGTAGGTAAACTTCAGTGGGGTTTCCAAAGGGTTTAATGGACTCCTAGGGTAAGTTTTAAGGCTTTTCCAAAGGTCCAAAGGGTATACCTATGGGTTAGGGGTGTTTTGGAACATGTGGCTTCTCCCATGTGACTATTTAGTCACTTCAAAAAGTGGTGTTTTCAAGATGAACGAAAATTCAACTTAGAAAGTTCTTCCTAGGGTAGAGAACCTTCCCTTTAGGAGTTAAACTCTCTTCCCCATCTTCTTCCACCTTTTCCCTTTCCAATTTTGGTAATGTGTAAGAGTTTGGGAAGGGCAACCAATGGGAACTCACACCTTACCCAAGGGGTTGGGAAGTGTGTGAGAGGCCTTCTTAGGCAAGAATTTGGAAACTTAGTGAGTAATCACCCACTCTCATTTCTTGGAGATTATGCTTGTTTTGAAAAAGTTAGTAGGAGCTTAGCACATTTTGGTGGAATTTGGAGAAAGTTAGTGTGGAATTGGGCAGCTCATCCCCAACTAATTTTAGCAAACCTATTGGTAGAATAAGGTTGGTTACTTCTTACCTTCTCTTGTTATGTTGTAAGTGTTAGTTATGTTGTTTTGTAAAAGAAAAGAGTTGCTTGTAAGAATGTGTTTTATGAAGTTTTTGTTGAAGTTAAAATGTGTAGTTTTCTTTTCTATGTGTTTGTTTGTGTTTCTTGTTGTTTTTTGGGAGTGTCCAAAATCTCCTACCCTTGGGAGGGTAGGAAGATCTTGGGGTGGAAGGAGTATGACAGCCATGGGTGAGAGGCTCTCCTCATGGAGAGTGTTCTCAAGGGTGTCCTTGGTGACCCTTGATGCATAGCCTTGTGTATGCATTTGGGGGTCATAAGGGGAGTAAATATGGCCATGAGCCTTTTGGGGGGCATAAGGATTGTGGAAGTATTTTTGGTTGCATTTGTATTGCTATGAGGTGGCTTATGTTGTATTGTTTTGGCATGCATTCTCCCCATTGGTACTTGGTCCACTTCCACCCATGGAAGAGTCACCATGAAAGTGGTGAATGTGTAGCTTGGGAAGGGAAATTTGAATGTAAATGTGTTCCTATGTTTGTTGTGGGGTTTGCATGTTTGTAGCCCGTCTAGTGCTTGGTTCTCCAAGCTCGGGGGTGGCTTCTAGTAAGCCTAGGCTGGGAGGTGAGCTTCCCATGGTCAAAAAAATGTTTTATTGCAGGTTGCATGAGAATGGGAAAAGAAGAGTTAAAGGATTATGTTGCTGTTTTTGTGTTGCAAAAAGATTTTGTCTTTTCAAAAAAAAAAAAAAAGAAGAGAAGGATAGATTTAATGTAATAGTTGGTGTAAAAGATGCAAAGTGAACATTTGTAGTGTTCTCTTCAAAAAAAAGGAGTTGTATTATTTTTAAGTTACTATGTAGAGAAGAAACATTGTTGGGATTTCATCCCATTTGTATTCATGTTATTTGGTATCCATAATAATTTTGTATCTACCTTGCTAATGAAATACATGATGTTTTCCCTATTTTAGATAGTTGCAAATGAAAGAAGTAATACATTTGATTGTATGAAAATTTTTATGTTTTACAAAAGAAAGAGAAGCCATTACATTTATTATGATTTCTGCAAGAAAATGGATTTAAATGCTACATGTTCTTTACAATGTTAGGCTGCTGTAAATTTAAGTAAAAACAGTCTTTTATTTTTTTGTTCATTGCAGAAATGAAATTTGTTATATTAGTCTTTTCTTTGCAAGAAAACAAAAGAATATTTAGCATTTAGTTCAGTATTTTGTGACAAGGAAAGATAAAGTATGTAGGAAATCCCTTAAAGGTAATTTGTTGTTAATCATAAAAAAAATATACCCATAAAGAGTCTATATGAGTTATAGTTAAAAAGAAAATAAAAATAAAAATAATAGTAAAGAGCAAACAGCAATACATATACTCATTTAATACATTTATCTCATTAACTATTTTCTGGTATGCTGTTTTAAAGCAAAAAAAATATATCTTGGTATGCTGTTTTAAAGCAAAAAAAATATATCTGTTTCAAAAAAAAACAAAACAAAGATGTTACATTTACAGATTTGATAATTACTTCAGAATACTAAAGAAAGAAGAAATCTGACAATCTGATTTAATATATATATACAAGAAATCTGTCAGCTCCCAAAATATGAAACTAAATGTAATATGTATTTGTTTTCCAAAATATATATATGCCAACATATATTTATATGTATAAATATACATACATATATATATATATATATATATATATATATATATATATATATATATATATATATATATATATATATATATATATATATAAAATAAAAATAAAATAAACGTCAAACAAATGAAAGAAGGATCACATGTTACTGCAGGTTTTACCGCATGAATTTTTTTTGCACCCCGCAAGGAAAAAACGTTTAAACCACAAAAAAAAAAACTGTGCATGTGTTCACGCGGGGGGGGGCCGCGCCCTTGGGCGACGGCGGCCGCAGCCTGCGGCATCCGCAGACTGCGGGCGGCGCCGTCTGCAGCCGGCGGTGCCGCGCTACCGGCCCTATCCCCCCCGCTACGTCCTCGCCTCTCCACGCTCCGGGGTTCAAGCAAACAAAAAAAAAATAAAGCAAAACGCTGCGGGGAAGTGCGGACTTTCACCGTTCGTCCCCTCCTCCACTGCGATAACTAAATCTAACGCGCCCAAAAGAAAATGGGGGTGAGGGTTTGGCTCGGTCCGCCCTGCGTGCTGTTTGCTCGGCCGCCGACCCTTCCCCACACACCCTGTGCGCGACACACACAGCAAAAAGAGGAAAAAAAATAAAAGATGTTATCATATTTCACCCTAACCCTAGTTCGGGTTAGGGCAAACACCCATTTGGTTTTTTTAAAATAAAATGGGTATGGAGGGAAGCACGTTTTTAAAAAAAATGGGGACTTATTTTATCCCTCTCCTTCTTGGAATAAAATTATAAACTCATTTTTATAAAGTCATAAGTGCATATATAGATAAATATGTAAATATATATATATATATATATATATATATATATATATGTATATACAATTTTATATATATATATATATATATATATAAATATATATATAATTGTATATTTATATTTATATTTATATATATATATATATATAGTAGGATTAAATTGGTATTTAATTCGTATTAAAATTGTTAGATGTGAAGATAAGTTTTGAACACTTTTGTTAATATTGGGCATAAGAAGAAGGAACGTTATAGAAGGATTTTAATATTAAGTGAATTAGTTAAAATAAAAAAAAACAATAAAAAAATAAAGGGGTGTCAACACTAAGATTCTTGTAGGGCCAAAGAGGGCCAAATTAAGTATATGATTATAACGTGATTTTAAATTTATGGGGGTTTCATTTAAATAAGGTGTTTGATGCCCTCCTAAATGACACAATGTTAGTTTAAGATCAAAGAACATAAAACACACAAGATGTTAGAGTTAGTCAATCAAAAACTAAAACATGAAGGCATTCCAAGAGAGATACTAAAAACACATGCTAATGAATCTAACTAAAGAAGTAAAACAATGAGACATCTCCAACTGTCTCTTAGCATGAGATTAGCTCCTTCTCCCTTGTTCCTCTCCTCTCCAAGTTCCAAAATAGTGTAGCTCTCAGCAGCTTTTTGCACTATGGATGCTTATGGAGGATTGAGATTTATAGAATAGCTCTAAACATGAAATGAAAAGCTATTTTTATGCTAAAATGATGTGTTTTAACCAAAAAGACAATATTTAGTTATGCTATTGCTAAATGCTCTCAAGTTTTCAGGATCTGGATTATGAAGGAAGGGGCTCTATTTATAGGAAAAATGGAGCAATGGATGGCTAGGATTGAAAGGTTTAATCAAGGGTCAAGCTTTGAAAGTTGGGGATCCATGTGCACAATTGGCACCAATAAAATAGTGACAAGTGTCAACACAGGATTGGGTTGAGAGAAGAGGTTGGAGGCATTAAAGGCCTGAGAAGACCTCATGGTTATCTAAAGGCTAAGAGTCAAGCCTAAATTAGGATCACCCACTGGATTAGGAGTTAATCCAAGGATAAACCTTTGTGCAAATGATTAAGAGATAATCATGGTCAAAGCATTAAATGCTTGATGAGACCCTTGGGTTGGATAGAGGTTGAGTCAAAACAAATGTTTTAACCATGTGGGAGGGTTTGGGTTAACCATTAATGGTTATTGGAGACTTTGTGGATTAAGTGGTTGAAAGTTGGAAGCCTTTAATGGTTTTCAAAGACTTTGGGGTTGAAGGTGGTTGAAGGTTGAAAACCTTCAATGGTTATCCAAGACTTTGGGCCATTTGAAAAGTGACTCCATTTTGCTTATGAATGTGACAATATTTAGGGGATGGATTAGGCTAATTAGGAAGGGGTTAGAAGAATCTAGAAGGGGATTAGATTTTTGCAAGTGGATTTGGTGGGTGAGGGAAAATAGGATTTTATTTAAAATAAAAAATCATTTATTTCAAATGTGTGCAAGTTGCATTTGTAAGAAAATGCAAGTGGGGTGGGGGTAATGATTTTAAATAAATGTTTTATTTAATTTATTTAAAAGAGGAAAAGGGGATTTAATTAAATAAATAGATTTTATTTATTTAATTGATTGGAATTGGATTTTAATGAATTAATTAAAATAAATTGAGTAATTTATTTAATTAATAGAAGAATGTTTGGGGATGAATTAATTAAATATTTATTTAATTAATTGATGGCTAGTGGATTTTTAATCAAATAAATACGAAATATTCATTTAATTAAAGTGGACAGATTTGTGTGACTACATTTGCCCCTCTTTGAGACGGTGCAGTTTATCGCATCGTTTCAAAGAAAGAAAAATTGGTGTGAAGAAATGCCCCATAAAATGTAAATTTAATGGGTGGTATGCCCCCTCGAGAGATGGGCCGAAAAATTTCGAAAAATCGGGCGATCTCTCGAAAAAGAATGAAAATTGGCAGGGTGATAGGAGAGAAGAAGTTAGGTATACTGGTGAAAAATATAAGAAATCGGGGGAAACATGGAGAAATGGGGGGATCGGGAAGTTCACGGGGACCACGGCGATGAGCAGGGCGAAGTTACGGTGACGGCGGGGGGTATAAATGGGGTGAAAGGGGTGAAAATAGGATCATTTGTGACCGCGACCAGTTGAAAACTAGAGCTTTGACAGTGACATTTAGAGGAGCAACGAGGAGCTACGATGCCGTTTCCGATCACCGAGCACCGATTTGAGCGAGTCCGCCGGTACCAGCGCCCAGCCGACTATGGACCAGTGGTACGCAAATTCGAAAACTCACTTTTTATGCATTTTTGGTATGTTTTTAGCTAAGTCCAAGGCAAGTCGGAGCAAGAGCGCTGGAACTAGGTTTTTAGCGCTGTTGCTCCATTAATTAGCGCTATTGTGCCGCAATAGCACTTTTGTAGGCTAGTTGTAGCGCTTTTGTAGGCAAGTTTGAGCGCTTTTGATAAATTAGCGCTACGGAATAGTTAATTGAGCGCTATTGTATTTTAATAGCGCTATTGTAGAGTGGTTTTAGCGCTATTGTTTTTGTAGCGCTATTGTAGGGCTGTTTGAGCGCTATTGACATTGTTGTAGCGCTATTGTTCAGAATGAGCGCTTTTGTAGGTTAAATAGCGCTTTTGCTTTAGGATACAAGATGCCCTAGTTTCGGACAAAATAAAACTCCGGATGCCTAACGATTGATGGATGGTGAGGTGAAGTGGGAGTTGTTTTGAACCATAGCAGCCCGATGAGATTTAGGTCATTTGTTAGGAGAAATGCTTGTTGAAGTCTAGGCGGCCATGATTGCTTACCTGTTGAGACTCGAAGATACTTGATCAAAGTATCTGATGATAGTCTAGGTTTAAACTTAAGAAAGTTTGATAACAAAACAACTGATGGTGGTTTGATGAATGTTTATGTGCAGAAGGATCTACGCGTGTTGCAGTTACGCGAGCGCCACCCCGCGACACAGGGGTTGCGAGATCGTTTGACTCAGATCGAGATAGATTGTATTGCGGCTACTGGGCTTTATGAGGTGATGCATATGCCCGTGATTCGGATGAATCACGACCTGATTACAGCATTGGCAGAGCGATGGCACAGTGAGACGTGCACATTCCATCTGGCCCAGGGCGAGATGACGGTGACTTTAGAGGACGTGTGGCGTATCCTTCGGATTCCGATTCAGGGGCAGCTGGTGACATATGATCGATCTTGGGGGACGGTGTCTTGCCAGAGGATATTTGATGAGGACGTATATATTGATGATGGCTCGATAGCATGGGAGGATATAGCGGCACTATATGAGCCCCTTCCAGCAGTATTGTCAGGGATCGTGGGAGGACTTCTATGTCCAGAAAGGCGGTCACATGGATTGGCGGTCGGGTGGGGACAGGTGATAGAGATGATGGTGACTGAGGGGACCCGATATGCCTGGGGGCCGTGCATGCTAGCGCATATGTATCAGGAGTTACACGAGGTAGTGTACAGAGGGCGGGGGTCTCTTGCAGTGGGCATGACGCTACTGCATGTGTGGGCATGGGAGCACTTACCAGTGACTCGACTAGTGAGTCTGAGATTCCGAGCCGTGGACCAGCCCTATATGTTTATGTATAGTGGTATGATGAGCCAGCCCCACTTGGGGAAGGTAGAGTGGTGGCGGCGGGCATTGGATGATTTGGATGCAGTGATCTGGCGGCCATACTTGGAGTGTGAGCCATGGGAGGATGATGCAGAGGCACTGCCGTATTGCTTTATGACCCGATTCCTCATTGGGAGGACCTCTTATCACGTAGAGAGACAGGTGCCAAGACGGGTGATGAGGCAGTTTGGACGGCAGCAGGGACTGCCGAGTGGATCAGGGGAGTATGCACGAGTGATCCGAGAGCGGTATGCATGGGGTCCAGTGTTACCGTATGATCAGGCATTGGCAGAGTTCCGGACACTGCAGGCGAGGCCATGGGATCTACGACCGAGGGTCGTTGATGCAGGGGTTACAGCAGAGTATACCCAGTATCGGGCGGTGCACCCGATCCAACGGATATCAGACCCAGCTGAGCCGATCCCAGCGTTTGAGGATGAGAGGGGACGGGGACAAGGACGGAGAGCAGGAGGTCGAGGAGGAGGAGGAGGAGGAGGAGGAGGAGGAGGTGGAGGAGATGGAGGAGGAGGAGGAGGATTGGGGATGCCGAGGCAGCGGAGAGGGAGAGGTGGACTACCTCTTCAGATATCACAGGGACCTTTGATGCAGGGAGGAGTGCAGCTGAGTGGGAGGGGGATGGAGAGAGAGATCCCGATGGCTATAGGTGCAGGGGAGGGTGGTGCAGGGGAGGGACCGAGTGGAGGAGGTGATACAGGTGCGGCAGCCATGGACATGGGGGAGGGAGCTACTGGGGATCTGCAGGAGCACATGATAGGTTATTTGCAGACCCGGGTAGAGAGATTAGAGGCGGAGGTAGCAGCTAGAGATGTGCAGCTATTTTCACGTGAGTCAGAGCTGACAGTGGTGCTGCGGGAGAGAGATACTGCGGTGGAGAGGTTAGCGGAGCTGCAGGAGAGAGTCCGGACTGGTGCGCAGGGGCCGTCAGGGGAGATTATGAGAGAGATACGACGAGCTCAGGCGGAGATAGAGTACTGGCGGGGGTTATATGAGCAAGTGGTACCGATCAGCCAGCGAGCGCTCAGTTACTCACAGATGCGGCAGGCCAGATCCGAGCGATCACAGAGGATGCAGAGCAGTGGGGGAGTGATGGGTCCTCTACGGCAGGAGAGATCAGGGGATGCAGGAGGGAGTGGGGGTTCGATGAGGCCTCCACGGAGAGATGGATCAGGTGGTGCCGGTACCAGTGGTGGAGTAGGTAGGGGTGGGGCGGGTACAACATCTGGCCAGAGCGGTATTTGAGAGAGCATCTTTGCATCTATGTATTGTATCTTTGTCTATTTTTTTGGACTGTATCTTGGATGGCTCTTGGTAGCCGATTTTGTAGACTTCATTGTACTCTGATATATGAGATGATATATATGAGGAGATCCCATATTTGTGATGCTTATGCATGTGATTATGTATGGATGTTTATGCATGTGTATGATTTATTGCTTAGAGGTATATGTGTACATGTATGCATTTGATGAGATGTTTCTTTGATGCATGTTTTTATGATGATTTATGATGTGAGATACTGACATATGAATGCAGGTTTATATGTGTATGATGGATTTGATTTGTGATGTAATGCTTTATGTATGTAATGCCATGATGATGATGTATGCTTTGATGTATGAACAGGATTTTTGATGGTTTCCTATTGCAATGTAATGATGAGATGATTTATGTGATGATGTCAATGCAATGGTTAGATGAATGATTTTATGTATGGATATGCATCTAGATGTGTTTTAGATGAATGTAATATGGATAAACAAAATGTTAAGTGAATGCATATGGATAAACAAAAGGTAAAGTACAAATGTTTATATGATAATGTCTAAATGAATGC
Source organism: Cryptomeria japonica (assembly GCF_030272615.1). Taxonomy (NCBI): domain Eukaryota; kingdom Viridiplantae; phylum Streptophyta; class Pinopsida; order Cupressales; family Cupressaceae; genus Cryptomeria; species Cryptomeria japonica. Next base: position 187,143,845 of record NC_081415.1, on the reverse strand, counting down.
AGATGGATAAACAAATGTAAAGTACAAATGTTTATATGATAATGTCTAAATGAATGCAGATGGATAAACAAATGTAAAGTACAAATGTTTATATGATAATGTCTAAATGAATGCAGATGGATAAACAAATGTAAAGTACAAATGTTTATATGATGATGCCGAAATGAATGCGGATGTAAAATGGATATATGAAATGGTATGAATGAATGTTTTGTAAACAAATGGTGTTTTATGAATCTAAAATGCGTTTAAAATATGTTTGTAAGTACAAATGATAATGGGATGATACTATAACTAATGAGTATAATAACTGCACCTAAATGTAATGATAATGAATGCAATGTGAATGAATCTTACAATGAGCATAAAAAGATACTTAGTAATGAATGAATGCATCTTTTTACTATAAAGAAATGTATGCAAATGATAAATGGTGAAAAGGTTAATAAAATGATAATGGATAATTGATATGAAATGAATGCTTATTAAATGATGCAATACAACCAAAGACAATTTGATCCCATGAATGAATCTAATTATTTATGATTGATGAAAATGATTGTTAAATGAAAAGTAATGTCAATAATGAACTATATGCAATGTTTTTTTGAAAAATGACATGAATGGACGTAATGCAAGATGCACCTAAATGCAAGGATGATATGATCATGAGGAATGCAAGGTTTTTAAGACTTTGCATGATGCATTGATGATGTATCAGAGTACTCGGTCGTGATTGTATCCAAGACCAGTTTTTATTTAGTCATTTGTGCATGTAAAAGCCTATATATGAATGAATGAGTGGATGGGTGATATGCAACGGAATGCAATATATAAACCGATGAGGTGAAATGACGATCCATAGTGCTCTATTTTCATCATTGAGCTTTAAAATGTTGGAAGAGAATACAAGCATCTTGACACAATAATTCAAGATGACCTGAGTATTTCTTTCATGGATTTTAATATAGCAAGTTAATACAAACGACTTGATATAAGGGTCAAGTCGACTAGAGTATTGCTTGCGGAACAGATGAGGATTATCTCCGTTCGTGCATGACTTGGATCATCCTCCTTGATCTTAGGCTTGATCAGATCCTGAGACAAGTGCATATCGTACTAAGAAAATAAAACCTTTATCCAATTTGGAGGAAGAGGAACCAAAGAATGAGCATTGTACCTACAACCAAACAGTATATATACATAAAGAATAAAGAATGTGGATCCTTGGTAATGGTTCATGCTCATATGGTCGAGGTATACGCTGTAGTCAACAAGTCGTAGTGATCTATGACTGCATTTTTGCCTGTGATCACATAGCTTAGTGAACTTCCCACGTAGACACCATTAGTACATGCCCCAGAACTTCATCGGAAGTGATGCGCAAACAAAACAAAATAAAGCTGAAAAGATCCCGATACTGATAAACAAACGATTTGTACTCACAAATCAACCAAGTATTTGATAGCTTAACATAATTTTCTTGTCAAAGAAACGTCACTTTTGTCTTTGTTTTGGTAAGGAAGGATGCATCCTTGTTTGAAAGACAGGTTTGGTTGTTGATGTGGATTGTGTTGGTCGAGTGATAAGTGGTCATTTGTGTGAGTATTTGTGTCAATGTTTGTTTTGGTATCTGCATGGATGAGTATGTACAAGGTGTTGTCATGTTTTTGGGTGATTTTCGATGGTTTTTCAATGTTTTTTGGATTTTTGTGAGACATTTTTGCATGTTTTTTTTGATTTTGTGTTGAGACATTTTTGAATGTTTTTGGTATTTTTATGATTGCTTGAATGAAGAACTGAATGAATCATAAGACAATGTAGAATCCACTTCCATCAATAGGTTAAGGGTATTGCCCCCAGTTTGTAGACCGGACTATGAAAAGGTGGGATGCTAGACGCGTGGAGTACTTTCTTAATTGCAGATCAAATAACAAGCCATAGTTTGGATGGATGGATGTGTGTGTGTATGAATGTGATCGCAACGAGCCTGAAAGATACTGGAGCCATTGTTTTTACGAGTGATGCCTGTTTGCCAGGTTTTCACCACCGTACTTACCCAAGGTGCCACCGGAGTGGTTGTTCACCGTTTGGATGCATGATTTTTCTTTACTTTTTTGAATGTTTTTGTATTTTCTTCAGGACATTTTTTGAATGTTTTTGATATTTTCTTGATATGTAGGGGAGCCTGATGCTCTGTATACCTTAGGTATAAAATCGTTTGAGGTGCATGCTATTGATTGGATCTGCGAGCGGTTCTCCTTCTGGTGTAGCCAACTGATATGCCCCGGACCCGAACACAGCAGTGACAACATATGGGCCCAGCCAGTTTGATTCAAACTTACCCTGATGTTCTCTGTTTGGTTGGTTGCGAGGATTCTCTCGTAGAACAAGATCACCTACCTGAAATGTACGAGGTCTAACTCGGTGATTGTAGCTTCTGCTCATGCGCTGCTGATAGGCTTTGAGGTGATTGTATGCAACTTGTCGTTTCTCATCAAGTAACTCTAAGTCCTGAAGACGGGATACTCTGTAAGTTTCATCATCGATGAGATTATGCAAGGAAACTCGTAATGATGGTATCTCGACCTCAATAGGCAAGATAGCTTCTGCACCATAGACCAATGAATAAGGAGTTGCACCTGTAGGGGTTCGAATGCTAGTTCGATATGCCCATAGCGTTGGATTTAGTTGAACATGCCAATCACGGCCGGCATCATTGACTGTCTTCTTTAGGATCCTTAGTATGTTTTTATTGGATGCTTCGGCCTGACCATTGCCTTGTGGGTAATAGGGGGTGGAAAAGCGGTGTTGGATATGAAATTTCTCACAAAGCTCACGGACATCTTGATTTTTGAAAGGAAGATCGTTATCTGTGATGATGGACATGGGCACACCATACCGGCAGATGATGTAGTTGAGGATGAATGAGGCGATCTGCTTGCCGGTGACTTGGGTAAGTGGAACAGCTTCGATCCACTTTGTGAAATATTCGGTAGCGGTAATAATGAATTTATGGCCATTGGATGAAGATGGATGAATCTTACCCACAAGGTCAAGGCCCCATTGACAGAAAGGCCATGGTGTCGTGATTGGTTGCAGTTCCTAGGCCGGTGCATGTATCAGGTCGCCATGAACTTGACATTTCTTGCATTTCCTGACAAAGTAGTAGGAATCCTTTTCCATAGATGGCCAATAGTATCCAGCTCGCATGAGTTTCTTGGCTAGTGACGGACCACTTGAGTGAGTCCCGCAAATTCCTTCATGTACCTCTTCCAAAGCCTTTGTTATCTCATCTTGTTCCAGACATCGAAGGAGAGTACCATCAAGACTACGTCGGTATAGGGTTTCGGCAATAATGGTATATCGAGTAGTTTGGCGAATGAAGGTTTTTTGTTGGTTATTTGATTGGTTAGGAGGAAGAGTATGATCGCGAAGATAGGTGTAGAACTCACCGTACCATGGGGATTCGGAACCAACAAGGTGACATATCATTTCAGATTCGGGGATATCATAAGCGGGGATCCAAAGCTGTTCTACCAAGAACTCATAGCGTGTTGAATTCTGTGGAAGATCTAGGAGAGATGCGATAGTAGCCATGGCGTCAGCAGCTCGATTCTGATCTCTTGGTATCTGCTCAAAAGTGATAATAGTAAATGATGTCTTTAGATTGTCCACCATTTGCTTGTATGGCATGAGTTTATCATCTTTGGTCTGATACTCATCTGTTGCTTGTCGAATGACTAGTTGGGAATCGCCATATACTTGCAGTTCTTTTAATTTCCATTGTATGGCTAATCTGAGTCCTGTGATCAAGGCCTCATACTCTGCTATGTTGTTTGTGCATGGAAATGTGAGCTTGTAAGACTTCGGGATGCTATCACCTTGAGGTGTGATAAACAGAATGCCTGCCCCCGAGCCGTGCCTAGTGTATGAACCATCAAAATATAACTTCCATGGTTGTGCTATTGTGATCATGAATATCTCTTCATCTGGAAAATTGGAAATGAGAGGATGATCGCCTATGAGTGGTGCATCGGCCAATTGATCTGCAATGACCTGCCCTTTGATAGCTTTACGGTCCACATACTCGATGTCAAATTCACTTAGAATCATTACCCATTTGGCCAAGCGACCTGTCAATGCTGCTTTGCTGAGTAAGTACTTGAGTGGATCAATTTTTGCGATGAGTTGTACCTTGTGTGTTAACAGATAGTGCCGCAATTTAGTGGCTGCCAGGATTACTGCTAGGCAAGCTCGCTCAATAGATGTGTAATTGAGTTCATAGCCAACCAGTGTGCGAGAGATGTAGTATACAGCACACTCTTTACCTTCTGCATTATGTTGTGCCAATAGCACACCCAGTGCTGTACTTGTTGCTGAGATATAAAGTAAAAACGGTCTACTTGGATCTGGTGGCGTCAACAATGGTGGATTCATGAGATAGTCTTTAAGTGCCTGAAATGCTTGTTGGCATTTGTCATCCCACTGAAAGCGGATGTTCTTGTGTAGCAAGTGTGTGAATGGGTGACACTTATCAGCCAATTGTGCAATGAATCTGCGGATGGATTGAAGCCGTCCTTGTAGTGTTCTTAGCTGACTGATATTCTTTGGAGGTGGCATGTCCATGATTGCTTTTACCTTTGCTGGGTCGACCTCAATACCTTTGCTTGAGACAATGTATCCTAGAAGCTTCCCGGAGGTCACTCCAAAGACACATTTCTTTGGGTTGAGTCGAACATGATATTGTTCTAGTCTATCAAAGATTTGATCTAAGATGTGGAGATGTCCTTCTCTAGTGAGTGATTTTGCTAGTAAGTCATCCACATAATCTTCCATCATGGTATGCATCATGTCATGGAAGATGGTGGTCATTGCTCTTTGATAGGTCGCTCCTGCATTCTTTAGACCGAAAGGCATTACATTCCAGCAGTATGTGCCCCATGGACATGTGAAGGCTGTCTTATGTTGGTCCTCTGGTGCGATCTTTATTTGATTGTATCCTGAAAAGCCATCCATGAGTGAAAGCATGGCATGTCCTGTTGTTAGATCCACTATGATGTCAATATTTGGAAGGGGGAAGTCATCCTTAGGACATGCCTTATTCAGATCTCTGAAGTCAGTACAAATGCGGATGCCCCCTTTTGGTTTGCCGACCGGCACAATGTTGGAGATCCATTCTACATAATCAATTGGTCTAATGAAACCAACATCCAGGAGTTTCTTGAGTTCTGTTTTGACTAGCACTGCAATTTGAGGATGCATCTTACGAAGCTTCTGTTTGACAGGTTTGGCTCCTTCTGCTACAGTGAGGTGATGCATGACTAAATCAGGATCAAGCCCAGGCATGTCTGCATATGACCATGCAAAGTTGATCTGATGCTGTTGGAAGAACTCTATAAATTGAGGTTGTTCCTCTGGAGTGAGAAGGGATGCCAGATGTATGATATGAGGATTTTCAGGAGTCCCCACATTGTATTCTTTGGTTTCCTCGATAAGAATTGTTGATCGTTCCTGTTGTGTACTAGCAGGGAGAATGTCAAACCCTTCATCCTCAGGTGCCTCAGAGAGGTTTTCACCATTGGATACGCTCTTTCTTTTTACTTTTGTCGGATCAAACAGTGCCACAGTGTGGTTTTCACTAGAAGATCCATGTTTTATCATTATATTTTTGCAGCTGAAGGGTTTGGCATCCGCCTCGAAGTATGCTGCGCTATTAAGTTGAATGGCGAATCCAGCTTTGTGATCCCCACTTGGTAGATTATCCCTTAATTCCAAAAAGTCAATGATAGCCTCATCATTCTGGAAGAGGTCAAGACATGGGGGATTTGGTTGGTTCCATTCAATGAGTCCAGGGTGGATAATGGGCATTACTTCATCGATTAAGTTAAGTGCGGGAGATGTATCAGTGAGGGTTAAGACAGTGTGGTGAAGGTCGTTGATAGTACTCTCCCTGTCAGAATCAGGCGTAGGATGAGATGTAGGGTCTGTGGAAGATGTTTCCAGCTCAGGTACCCAAGTGGTCTTTATCTGTGCTTCTCCGTAAATAGGGATGTCTTTGCGTGGTGGAGGTGGTGATGTGTCTTCCTCATCTGAAGTATTAAGTTGCACTGAATCGAATTCCCACTCATGTGAGTCAGTCTCTGAATCACTCTCCAGCATCCGATTACTATACCATACTGGGATGTCTTTGGAGTTAAACACGGCAGGCGTGATTGGTTTATGTACCTTTGAGGTGATCGGTGCTGCAGGAACCATGATGGGGATTAAAGGATCTGGTACAGGAAGTATTGGCCGTGTTGCCTCAGTGGCTTCTATTGGAACTGCTGGGGCTATAGATGCTGCTGCGGATTCTGATACAGTTGCTGCTGCTATTGGTGTTATTGATGGGATTACTGGTGCGATTGGTGGTATGTTTGGCACTGATGATGGTTGCGGTGGGTTTGTGAGCCTTGATGGGGCAGTGAGGATAGTGTTTGATGGTGCTTTGATTATGAAAGGTGTCCTCTTTGCAGTAGGTGGGCAAAATGATTTTCTAGGTTTTCCTTTGAATCTGAGTTTAGGAAGGATCTCTTTTTCAAAGCCAAGGCCTGTATTACCTTTGGGCTTGAATTCTGGTAGCAGAGGTTCATGTCGTCCTTGTTTGTAGGATCCCAAAGCACTTTGACCATCATACCCCATTCTTTGCATAATGAGGAGGCCTTTACCATATTGGTCCGTAGGAAGTGTAACTTGCGGTTTGTCAGTGGTGATGGGATCTTTATAGATCCAGTCCGCTAGGTCCTCATCTTGTGTTTCTTCCTCTTGACTCTTTCCAAGGATGAAAGGGGTTAAGGCACATGCTGGCGTGATTAGTGGTTGCTGGAGTAACTGTTGTGGTTTACCATGTGTTCTAGGAGAAGTGGGCATTTGTCCCACACAAAAGAGCTGACTCAAGTTGTATTCTCCAGGACCTTCCTCTGCGACTTTCATCTTAAGCTTTTCTTGCTTGGGTATAGGAGTGTTTGAATTCTGGTAGCAGAGGTTCATGTCGTCCTTGTTTGCAGGATCCCAAAGCACTTTGACCATCATATCCCATTCTTTGCATAATGAGGAGGCCTTTGCCATATTGTTCCGTAGGAAGTGTAACTTGCGGTTTGTCAGTGGTGATGGGATCTTTATAGATCCAGTCCGCTAGGTCCTCATCTTGTGTTTCTTCCTCTTGACTCTTTCCAAGGATGAAAGGCGTCAAGGCACATGCTGGCATGATTAGTGGTTGCTGGAGTAACTGTTGTGGTTTACCATGTGTTCTAGGAGAAGTGGGCATTTGTCCCACACAAAAGAGCTGACTCAAGTTGTATTCTCCAGGACCTTCCTCTGCGACTTTCATCTTAAGCTTTTCTTGCTTGGGTATAGGAGTGTTTGAACTGGCAAGAGAGGCGGGATTTACATATGATGTGGAGGAAATGGCTTCCCTATTATTAGGAACAATAATCTCTGGTTGATGGCTGATATTATGGCAAAATGCAAAGGGATTTGCGTCGCCCAGGATTGTGACCTCTGCACCATTATGTGGGAACTTGATACATTGATGGTAGGTAGATGGAACGGCTTGCATGGCATGTATCCAAGGTCTCCCTAATAATAGATTATATGGCAGAGGAAGGTCCAGAACTTGACAAATGATGTGCTTTACCACAGGGCCCACTCGGATTGGTAGTACCACAGCTCCTTTGGATGAACGCTCTGCATCATCATAGGCTTTGATGGTGATCTTCTTACGAGGATCCACTGATTCTATTGCATATCCCAATGCTGTGACCAACTGTAGTGTACAAATGTTGAGGCCTGCTCCATTATCTATCAAGACTCGCTTGATCTTGTGTTGGTTGACAAAGCCTTCAATGTGGAGTGAGGCGTTATGAGGTTGTTGGAATGAAGAGTTGTCACTTTTGGAAAAAGTGAGACAAGGTGATGACTTTAGATTTCCAACCATGGCTTGAAATTGGTCTGTGTTCAGGTTTGCAGGGACTGACGCCTCTTGGAGTGCTTCATCCAAGATTGTTTTATGAGAGGGTGACAGACGCAAAAGCTCCAAGATGGATATAAGCGCAGGGGTTTTGTCTAATTGTTCCACAAGATTGTACTGCTTTGGGATGGAGGTGATGCCTTGTGGAGCTGCCTTTATGGTGACCTTGCCACGACGTGTAACAACATTGCAATTTGAGGTGGGATTTTTGAAGGTGATAGTTGCAATTTGTTCACTGGCATCATACAGGTGATTGACAGTGTAATTATACGCAGCCTGCGTATAATCAGTGGTATCAGGACCTTGTCTGGAAGTGGAAGGACCCCTTTGATCTTGCGATGGAAGTGGATTCTTGAACATCTGATGATCATTATTGGTTGTTTTTGGGTCATGTCCTTCAATTTCAATTTCTCCTCGGTCAATAAGATCCTGAATGAGATCTTTCAATCGATGACAATTACTTGTCTTATGTCCTCTTCCTTGATGGAACTCACAATGTTCAGTATCTCTCCACCATGCCGGTTTGACTTGAGGCTCATAGTTTGATAACTTAGGTAGAGTGATCAAATTCTGAGAAATGAGTTGTCGCATCACTGTTTCAATGGGTTCCCCTAAGGGAGTGTATGTGCGTTTTTGTTTTTGTGGACGAGGTCTTGGTTCATCATGAGATGTGATGTGACCTTGATTAAGAGGAACATTTGTGTTATTTTGAGGTGGAGGATTTTGTCCTACAAACCGAACCACAGGTTGTGCATTTTGGACAGTCCGAGCATCCACAACTCCATCATTGACGATATTCTTATTCTTGTTCCAGAAGTTCGGTTTATCGCTATTGAAGCGCGGGCGAGGACCATCTTTGGGTTCATTAAAGATTTTGATGAGTCCTTTTTTGATGAGTGCCCGTTCACATTTTATACCCTTGGTGATCATATCGTTAAAAGAATCTGTATCTTTGACATCCAGGTGAAATTCCATTTCTTCGTTTAAGTTGGAAATGAAAATTTCCACTAGTTCTCGTTTAGGCAACTGAAGAGAACGTCTGCTAGACATTTGGCGCCATCGTTGCAGGAATACTGAGAATAATTCACCTGGTTTTTGTTTGGTGTTGCATAGATCAGCCATGGTGATGTCGCGTTCAATATTATAAGAGTAATGAGATAGGAACTTCTGGATGAGTTCCTCAAATGTTCTTATGCCACCTGGAAGTCGGGAAAACCATGATGTGGTTGTTCCTCCCAAGCTTTGGGGAAAAAGGCGCATTAAGTATGTGTCTTCATATGCCACTTCAAGACAAGCGGAATGAAATTCTCGGACATGATCACGGGGATCTCCGTTTCCTCTATATTTTTTGAATTTTGGTGTTTCGAACCCGCGTGGAAAGGGTGGCATATAAAGATTCCTATCAAACGGATAGGGACAGATGTCGTTAAGTGAGAATTGATTGGTCTTAACACCACTATGAAGTTGTTGGGCAAGATTCTCGACTTGTTGCCGCAACATCTCCATTTCATTAGGAGGAGGAGGTGGTGGGTTACCTCGAGGGATGTTATATCTGATGGGATCTCTACGCCTTTCCTCCTCATGGCGGCTTTGTCTTTCTGATGCTTGTCTTAATTGGGCAAGATCAAAGTCTGAGGGGAGTTTGGCTCCTTCTTGAGCGAGTCTTAAAAAGTGAGCATCCGCATTGCTCCTTAGTATTTCATCAAATAATCTGTTAAAATGAGGGTTATGCTGAACCCTTTCGATTGTTGAAGGAGTGGGTGTACTTGGGTTTTCATCATTCCCATTTCCTCCAAGTGCTTCTTGAAATTCATTGAGGTTGTCCTCTTCTTCCTCAATTTCTATTTCTCGTCGCCTTGATCGCGATCGGGTTTGAGCCATTTTGTTTACAAGTTTGGTTTTGAAGTTGATTGAAGATGATGATGAGTTGGTGATGAAATGAAAGATTGATGATTGGTGATTTGTATGTGGATCTCTAGCACTTTAAGGTGGATGTAACCGAAATTCCTTCTTTGAATTGCTTGCTTGTTTTGATAAGTTTTGATGTGATAAGGTGCAGAGAAATCTGAGATGTGTTACAGATTTAACTACCTAGCAATGAGAGGATTCACTCATGAACTAGTTTTAACCTGCGTAGATGTGTCTCTTAGGATGAGCTTATCCTAGATATAGAAACAATCTAAAAAAAGTGATGTGATGTGTTTGATTTCAAGCAATATCTAAAAAAGAATCTTGGGACAAGAACCTCTTAATGTTTTGAGAGTTGGGATGGATTGATGATGGAATGATGATGTATGAATAAGATGCTGGATGTTTTGTTTTTTCAACTTTCAATAAAAACTTTGTGTCACAAATGGGACAAACTCTTCTTCTTCCCTTTCAGGTGTTGGTGGCACTTCTCGAGCCGTGTTGTAGGTGATACAGATGTTTGGGAAGAAGTTGGGATTAATCTTTCCTCCTTGATTTTTGTGATAACTCAGAGCTCTATATTGCATAAAAGCTCTGCGGTTCAATGATTCGGAATCAAACTCGTTTGTTTTACCTTGAAGATAGAGACGCATGCGATGTAGAAAGACTCTATGTGAGACAAAGATTTGTCTATTGAGATAGAAAAATTTCCTCCTTTTGATCAAAGCCTTTGAGCTTAGTGGTCTCCTTTTCAAGGTGATATTCTGATGACACTTCTTCTTTCGCAAGATGTGAAGAATGGTCATAAAAGTTGTGACTCTGTGTTGTTTGCCCTTTGTTTTTGGTATTTTTGGTTGTGTTGACAGATGTTGGATGAATACTTTGTTTTTGGAATTGATTTTCTGATTTTTCTTTGACAAGAAAACAAAGCAAGCACACAAACACAAGATTGTAGCCTCAAAGGCACAAATGAGTATGGGTCTAGATTAACCCAATCCTTGGACTTGTTTCTGACCCTGCCTTTAGATTTATTTTAAGGTGTAATTCCAAAGCCTGAAGTCGGCTCAATTTTCTCTAGGTCTGTAAAATGAACATACTTCAAACACTCTTTATCCCTATGGTCAAATGGCCAGTTGTGATAAATGATGCCCTCCTAAATGACACAATGTTAGTTTAAGATCAAAGAACACAAAACACACAAGATGTTAGAGTTAGTCAATCAAAAACTAAAACATGAAGGCATTCCAAGAGAGATACTAAAAACACATGCTAATGAATCTAACTAAAGAAGTAAAACAATGAGACATCTCCAACTGTCTCTTAGCATGAGATTAGCTCCTTCTCCCTTGTTCCTCTCCTCTCCAAGTTCCAAAATAGTGTAGCTCTCAGTAGCTTTTTGCACTATGGATGCTTATGGAGGATTGAGATTTATAGAATAGCTCTAAACATGAAATGAAAAGCTATTTTTATGCTAAAATGATGTGTTTTAACCAAAAAGACAATATTTAGTTATGCTATTGCTAAATGCTCTCTAAAATGGCTATAGTCTAAATGCTTACAAGTTTTCAGGATCTGGATTATGAAGGAAGGGGCTCTATTTATAGGAAAAATGGAGCAATGGATGGCCAGGATTGAAAGGTTTAATCAAGGGTCAAGCTTTGAAAGTTGGGGATCCATGTGCACAATTGGCACCAATAAAATAGTGACAAGTGTCAACACAGGATTGGGTTGAGAGAAGAGGTTGGAGGCATTAAAGGCCTGAGAAGACCTCATGGTTATCTAAAGGCTAAGAGTCAAGCCTAAATTAGGATCACCCACTGGATTAGGAGTTAATCCAAGGATAAACCTTTGTGCAAATGATTAAGAGATAATCATGGTCAAAGCATTAAATGCTTGATGAGACCCTTGGGTTGGATAGAGGTTGAGTCAAAACAAATGTTTTAACCATGTGGGAGGGTTTGGGTTAACCATTAATGGTTATTGGAGACTTTGTGGATTAAGTGGTTGAAAGTTGGAAGCCTTTAATGGTTTTCAAAGACTTTGGGGTTGAAGGTGGTTGAAGGTTGAAAACCTTCAATGGTTATCCAAGACTTTGGGCCATTTGAAAAGTGACTCCATTTTGCTTATGAATGTGACATTATTTAGGGGATGGATTAGGCTAATTAGGAAGGGGTTAGAAGAATCTAGAAGGGGATTAGATTTTTGCAAGTGGATTTGGTGGGTGAGGGAAAATAGGATTTTATTTAAAATAAAAAATCATTTATTTCAAATGTGTGCAAGTTGCATTTGTAAGAAAATGCAAGTGGGGTGGGGGTAATGATTTTAAATAAATGTTTTATTTAATTTATTTAAAAGAGGAAAAGGGGATTTAATTAAATAAATAGATTTTATTTATTTAATTGATTGGAATTGGATTTTAATGAATTAATTAAAATAAATTGAGTAATTTATTTAATTAATAGAAGAATGTTTGGGGATGAATTAATTAAATATTTATTTAATTAATTGATGGCTAGTGGATTTTTAATCAAATAAATACGAAATATTCATTTAATTAAAGTGGACAGATTTGTGTGACTACAGTGTTTAAATAACGAGGTTAATTAAATTAGGAATTCTAGTGGATTAAGGATGATAAGATAAATTTTAAAACGTTTATATTCGAAATTAATCGTTGCATTTAAGATTTTAATTTCTTATTAATGAAGCTTAGTGATTACCCTTTTTGGGGAAATATTAGCTCGTTGATAACTTAGTAAACCTAGTTACTAAATTGAACTTAATTACCTGATTGACACCTAATATAGTTAAGACCAAACCAAGATGCATTATTTTAGACAAGTAAGTCGATATTTAGTTAGATATTAAAAAAAAAAATTTCCGTTCGTGCCCAAAAGTTGGGCATGACATGACTATATTAAAATTCAAAAAATTTAAATCATTGAGCACATTGGGGAATTAATTCGCCCAGGGTCTAAATTTTGGCCAAAATATAAAGTGTTATATGTTTTCGGAAAGCTCTTGGAGTGAGAAATCCGATTATGGGGTTAATTTTGACAAATGTGGGATATTTTGGAAGTAGTTTCCACGGGAACAAAATTCAGTTAGAGAGGAGACACTTGGCAATTCAGTTGCAGATTTGATTTGGTTCCCTCTCCTTTTTATTCCCAATTCTTCTCAGTTGTAGGGGTTCCAGTTTTTGAGAGATTTGCTCCAAGAGAGAAATCCAAAATTGCAGGTTCCAGTGATGGCATCCTTTTATCAATGCAAATGACAGTGTGTTCGTCTATGTTTTCAGTGTTGTTTTTACTGTAGGTTTAGTTTCAGTTTGCAGGTTCACACATATGCAAGGCATGTGTGAGTTTCCATGAAATTGTCTCCAAAATGTACTCAGATTCATGTAATTTCATATTATCAAGGATAATTTGAGTTGTCTCTTTTAGATCCCTCTAAGAGTATAATGTTGTCTTTTCGGTATTCTTCAAGGAAGGATTTAAATCCTAAAACCCAGCATTAATGATTTTGAATGCATATTGGATATCTACATATAAGTATGGTTTTGTGATATAGTAGAGGATTGTATTAATGTAAGACATTGATACATGAAAATTTAATGTTGAAAAGAACTTGCATCTGATATTTCTCTTCCAATTTTATGCATGACTCTGTGCCCTGGATAAGGCACTGGTCTCTTGTAATATTTAAAGGTTGTCAAAACACCATTTAAAAATCCAAAATCAGAATATCTTTTTATATTTTATGTTATGTGGAAGTGTCTCTCCATCTCATGATTCAAAATGTTGAGTTGCAAGTGTGGATCTAGCCCATCTACAGTTATCTCTTAGTTTTTGAACCTTTTGAGATCCATCTGCTTTTGATTGATGCAGTCTTGCGTGTAATAGGTCTGATTAAATGCATCAAAGGTATACCCGCCTTGGTTTTGCAGAGCTTGAAGAGTAGAAGGATTCATATCCTTGTCATGTTGTCCAAGCCCTGAGGTGTTTCATTGATTGAGATTGGCTATCTCATAGATAGATTTTCAGGTATACTTGGTTTATCACTTTTGGTGAACAACAAAAATGGCAACTCTACTGGGGAAGTGTTGTAATAACCCATGTTGAATCGAATCCCAGAGTTGTGCCATATCTATTTGAGGAAAGAGTCATAAAAGTATTATAAATCAAAAAGCATTTTTAGATCTGTAGTTATGTGCTTGGTAGTGTTGTATGAAGTCAGGAATGTCTTCTCTGTATCATGAGAGTCAATTCCTATCCAAGTGTTGAAAGTCTGATATCTCTTTATCTTTGTGTAAGTCTAGATCTGTTCATGTTTTGTAATGATTTTATAAATTCTCACAGCAGTGAGTGGCGACTCTAAAAAATCTCTGCACCAATGTTCATTGTGGTAAAAGTTTTAAAATATTTGGTGAACTTGCATCAAAGATTTAGCAGCTGCTTGGGGTTTTATGATTGTAGATCCCAAAGAATCCATTGAAGATATTTTCCTCTGTGAAGGAGGTGGCGACTCTGTACAAAGATTAGTGTATAATGTTAGAAGATCTTAGAGAGATCTTACCGAATATTAGAGCAGCAACAGCAGCAACATTGATTTTACCAGGTATTCCTCAAGGTTTTTTGTGAAATTATGTGTTCCTTATGAGGTGAAAAAGTCACCATTAAAAGGAAAAGAAATTTACAATTTACATACTTCATTGAAATAAGTTTTTAGTCAGAAATATGGTGAGAAGTGTGTATGCTTCCAAAAATTAGTGACTGCATATGTTTTGGAATGAATTTATGACACAATAAGATGCATGGTCAAAAAAAATGGTTCAGTGACTGTTATAAAACCTGATGGATCCAGATGTAGTTCCTAGATCCGTGAATCCTTTGTCAAATTTGAAAGAGATCAATATAGAAATTGAAAAATGTCTTCAAATGATCTAAGAGAGATTTGTCTGGTTGTTAAAAGGGAAAGTAGGGCTAAGAAGTAAAGGAGAATCATCATATGTCTTCTATGAAAGATTTTTAGTTGCATTGAATGAGCTTTCAACTGATAATAGACCCCCTGAGCCTGTTTTAATTGAGATATTCTTAGAGCTTTATGAGCCTAACTCAGTTAATTGGTCTACTACCTTCAAAGAAGAATGTGTTGAATCTATTAAAGAATGGATAGATATGATTGAAAGTAACCAATCTAAAAATATACACAAGATTAAAAATAATGAAGGAGATGAGCCCCTAAGTGGATGTACCTCCTATGATGCTGAATGTGATTATTCTCAGCATGAAAGTTCAGATGTGTATTCAGAGCGAGAAGAAATTTGTGAGAACAGTGATTGTTCAGCTAATTATGAGCCCGTTGAGGTTTCAGATGCTAATGATGTAGATCACCTTGTTGTTGATTTCAATCCACAAGATGTTTGCAACCCTAGTTATGAAACTATGTTGCAACATGTATCAACACATTATGGGCAGCGTGATAAAGGATATGATGCAGATGCAAGTTGTTGTGATGATGAAATAAATGTGCATAGAGACATGAGCACTACAGATCCAATACCTTTATTAGATTGGGGCAATGCTTACAGCTCAGAGGATGAAGCCAAGGAAAATGAAAATGAAGGAGGTTCACTAAGTAGTGAGCAAATTTCAGAACTCTTAGCTGCTGATTTTCAGAGACATGGATTCAAAAATGTGCCCAATATTTCATACCCACTCAATATATGTTTTGATTCTGATGATGTTTTTGAGGGTGTAAAAAATGATACATATGATGTTGATTCTTTTCCTATGTTTGATAGACAAAATGATAACGCATATATAGTTGATAGGTATGATAATGAAGGTTCATATGTTGATATGAATTCTAGCTTTGATATGCATTATGAGGATCTACCTTTTAGAAGACATGACAGATCTGGGGTGTTTTTCTCAGATTTGCAAGGAGGAAATGAACCATTGGCAACTAAAAATCATGTACTTTCATGTGTGCAAAATGCTGATAGTTTTTGTGATCAGCAAGTTGAAGTGCAGTCATGTTATGAGGAAGTTTTCCTCTCTAGTTTGCAAGCCATCATTGTGGAGGAGTTTTCATCATTTGAGCAAACTAGTAATATAGATGTGCCTAATGTTTTCAACTTTCAGAATGAGTTAGACTACTTTTTATTTCAGCTGGGAAAGAATGGTAAAGAGTATGGCACTCTTATGTCACCTAGTGACCAATCCTCTCAGCATGTGTTTGATTTCCAGAGATATCATGATTATAAACATGTTGATGATTATGCTTTATATGACCAGATGATTAGAAGTGGAAGTGTTTTTGATTAGGCAGATTGGAATGATGATCTCAACATACCTCTGGTTTGTGGAAAAGAGAATCATGTTTTCGACAGAGGTAAGAATTGATTTCAGTTTTGATGGCCTTGGGCCATTTATAAGTTGTATATTTTGCACAGTTGCTTTGTTTTCAGTTGTGTGGTTTTCAATAAGGTGCCCTGTTGTTTGGGTAGAATAAGGAAGCCCTTTTTTTTGAAAGGAGAAGAGAAGAATTGAGGGAAGAATGATACGTTTTTGGGTGGTCTGCTTAACCAAAGATATCTGGATTCTTGTGTTGATCTCGCAATCAACCATCCCCAGTTAGAGCCACTGTTGGGACTAATTAAAATTGAATCAAGTTTAGAGGCCCATTTCAAAATTTTGCCCTGCATGTCAGAAAAGTACCCGAATGAGTTAGTTTGAATGGCCTAGTTAGCAAGGGGGTAAAATGGAGCCAGTTGATTTTCAGAGGATAAGGCTCGGGATTCATGTCCCACGCCTTTCATTTGGGCTATTTAGTGATGTGCAACTTTCAGAGTCCAATTTGGATAAGCTTATGAGGTACCCAGTTTGAGGGGTGAGCTGGAAGTGCATTTTAGGCACAAATGCAGTTTTTATTGAGTAGGCTACTTTGGACAATTACATCTTTTACCCTATTGATTGTCATGAAGAAATTCAAAGTGGATTCAATTCTATGCACAAATGTGAGTGAGCTCACAAATTTTCAAGTCTTAATGAATTCATTTGCTCAGTTTTTGAAGCCAAATCCATTTGCAGTTTCTATGTTTTGGCAAGTCCTTGTTTCGACAGCTAGTCGGAGCCCTGTTTCGCACAAGTGTAAAAGTTGCCTCAGTAAGTGTCATGCCATAATGTTTGTTTTGGGCTAATGTTGGTATAAATGATGAGCTACGTTTCAAATTTCAAGCCTTTATCAATCCATTTGATCGGTTTTCAAAAGAGCTCATTTTACCATCAAATTCAGTTATCCGCACTCCAGTGTTATATCAGTTAATGTAGCCGTTTTGGTGAGCGCGCCGTTTGCATCCTATCAGCCTGGTGATCGAACTGAGAATTCAAAGATTTAATATGTACTTTAAGGTACCTATGTTTCAAATTCGAGGGCCTATGGAGGTCGTTTGATATCTTTGAGAAAGGCGTCATGTGTTGCCAGGACATTGACTTCATCAGGTCCGCAGTGTCGACAAAGCCAGTTGGGCATTTTCAAAACTTAATATCTCTTTGTTCAGGACTCATCTTGAGAAGCTGTTTGGTAGAAGTCATCCTTGTATATCAGAGTACACGCCTGTCAGATAGCAAGCTCTAGAAAGGTGTTTTGATAGGTTTGAAAATTACGTCTTCGCGATTAAATGCGAAAATTGTGGCGTAATTGCCTAAAAGTTGAAAAATGCAATTTTATGATCCGAAAATGATGTCGATCATTTCCAGAGGTGTGTTTAAAGTTCCTGAATCATTCCAGAGGTCAGTTGCGTGAAATCAAAAAAAAAATTTAGTCGGACCCACTTTGGGGCCCGACTTGGCTCATGCTCGCACATTAATTGTGTGACAGAATGTTTTCATTTTATGGCATTTCAACCCCTAGAGATAATCGAGGAAGTGATTAATGATATTGGATTATTCAATGTTGAATGTTCAACAGTAGCATATCAGAGGTTCCAAGTTTTTTTTAAAAAAAAAAAACTTATGCAATGGCTGGCAAGAGCCAAATTCCACAACTTTGCCAATGTCTTCCCCTGCTGTAGCAAATTAAAAGGATTTAAAAATAGTTTGCAAATACAATTCTTTAGTAATGCATTTGGCAAGTGTGTTGCCAATGCCGTGACTTTTCCTGGCATCTTCCCTATGCCTGGTATGTAAAGTGTGGAGCTAATCCTCTCCTTTGCAAGAATGGTGGAGGAGCAATAGTATGAATTATTTTTATGCAATTGCAATGATGGCAGGTAACATGATGGAAGGGGATGATATCAGAAGTCATATAACATTCAGCATTCAAAAAGAAAAACTCCAAATTAATGCAAGATGAGAGGAGGAAATTAGTGCTGATGGAGTTGAAAACCAACAGCAAATTGTAACTGTTGCAATTCCCCCTCACCCCACGTGATGCTCGGGCAGCATTGAAGTTTCAAAGTAGAGGCATTGCAAGTCAGAATGTTGTTCTCCTCTTGCGTGCCATGAGAGAGGATTGAGTTTTTTTTTTAGAAAACAATGCAGTTTGCTGGGTGTAAAACCTCCTTCACCACGTGAAATTCTCTAGTCAGTGAAAGGGCAAATGCAATGTGATGGTGTATAGTAGCCTGCAGTTCCAAATGATCATGTGGTGTCTTCTCTCCTTCAGCATGAATAAAATAGCAAGTCCCCTCTCACATGATTGGTGATAAAGGCCATTGAAACATGGAATAATGCCAAATGTAATAGTATTCCCCTGCGTGGAGTTATGGAGAGGCAGCGTTGAGAACCAAATGCAATTGGCATGTATGGTGTTGGAGTTTAAAGAGTGCAGAAGATTAGCAAATGAAGGCCAGTCCTCCCTCTCTGTGGTGTTGAAAACTTCCTTAAAATCTCCAATAAAATGCACTGGCAGCCATGAAAGTCCCAGAAATTCCTTCAAAGTGCATTACCAGGCAAAACGATATTATCCCACATTGGTGGTGGAAGGGAAAACTTTAATATTTATAACCAAGGCCTTACCCAAGTAATATGTCTAAGCCATATAGGCTTTTGACGGATGGTGCTTGATGGCACCCAAGGTGGGCCCACGCGTGACCACGCATCCCGAGGCGATGGAGGAGATGATTGAGCGGCGACCAGGTGGACCCCATGCAGGCATGCTTCTCGAGGCAAACAGGCAAAATTTTGCAGAGGAAGGCTGGCTTAATGAGTGAGCAAGTTCGAGATGGATCAATGGTGCACGCTATTTCGCGAAAGGAAGATGCACGCAAGTTACACCCTGTGAAGTTGCAAAAGCCAGGTGGTGGGTATAGTCAGCAGTCCAGCAGGCGGGTCCCGGTGAGGTGGCAGTGATGTGGCACATAGTTGGCACACAGGTGGCAGTCTAGTGGCGATGACATGGCACTGAGGTGGTGTACATGTGGTGGCCAAGTGGCTATGACAAAGCAGATGACGTGGCAGTGATGAGGTGTCATACTAGGTGGTGCCCAGTAGACCTCATCAGCCAATCAAACCCCACCATGTGGCAAAAGTGTTAGGACCAAATGGAGGCAAAAATCAAATTTAAAATGAATAAATGATATAGTTCTGACTATATTAAAATTCAAAAAATTTAAATGATTGAGCACATTGGGGAATTAATTCGCCTAGGGTCTAAATTTTGCCCAAAATATAAAGTGTTATATGTTTTCGGAAAGCTCTTGGAGTGAGAAATCCGATTATGGGGTTAATTTTGACAAATGTGGGATATTTTGGAATCAGTTTCCATGGGAACAAAATTCAGTTAGAGAGGAAACACTTGGCAATTCAGTTGCAGATTTGATTTGGTTCCGTCTCCTTTTTATTCCCAATTCTTCTCAGTTGTAGGGGTTCCAATTTTTGAGAGATTTGCTCCAAGGGAGAAATCCAAAATTGCAGGTTCCAATGATGGCATCCTTTTATCAATGCAAATGACAGTGTGTTCATCTATGTTTTCAGTGTTGTTTTTACTGTAGGTTTAGTTTCAGTTTGCAGGTTCACACATATGCAAGGCATGTGTGAATTTCCATGAAATTGTCTCCAAAATGTACTTAGATTCATATAATTTCATATTATCAAGGATAATTTGAGTTGTCTCTTTTAGATTCCTCTAAGAGTGTAATGTTGTCTTTTGGGTATTCTTCAAGGAAGGATTTAAATCCTAAAACCCAACATTAATGATTTTGAATGCATATTGGATATCTACATATAAGTATGGTTTTGTTGTAGAGCAGAGGATTGTATTAATGTAAGGCATTCATACATGAAAATTTAATGTTGAAAAGAACTTGCATCTGATATTTCTCTTCCAGTTTTATGCATGACTCTGTGCCCTGGATAAGGCACTGGTCTCTTGTAATATTTAAAGGTTGTCAAAACACCATTTAAAAATCCAAAATCAAAATATCTTTTTATATTTTATGTTATGTGGAAGTGTCCCTCCATCTCATGATTCAAAATGTTGAGTTGCAAGTGTGGATCTAGCCCATCTGCAGTTATCTTAGTTTTTGAACCTTTTGAGATCCATCTGCTTTTGATTGATGCAGTCTTGTGTGTAATAGGTCTGATTAAATTCATCAAAGGTATACCCACCTAGGTTTTGCAGAGCCTGAAGAGTAGAAGGATTCATATCCTTGTCATTTTGTCCAAGCCCTGAGGTGTTTCATTGATTGAGATTGGCTATCTCATAGATAGATTTGCAGGTATACTTGGGTTATCACTTTTGGTGAACAACATACAGTATGACTCTCGACATTCTGGCACTTTGGGATGCATGACAAGGGCATGCCTAGCATAAACCTGCCCACCCAGACACGCTCATGACATCGGTTTGTGCACACGATGAACAAAATTTGACCATTGCGAGTGTGAGGGTGCTCTCGCACCAAACACATTGTTGTTTATATTCATATTGTCGATTTTTGTTGTTTATATTCATATTGTTGATTACATATGCAAATATTCATTTAAATTTATAAAAGGGTAGGCACCAAATACAACGAATACACAATAATGAACTAAATACAAGGATTTTTGTAGGGTTAATTCAACATTTTAGAAATTTTATCAAATCATATTCCATGATTGCAATGTTTTCTATCATATATTTTTGTTGTTTATATTCATATTGTTGATTACATAAAATATTCATTTAAATTTATAAAAGGACAACCACAAAATACAACGAATACAAAATAATGAACGCATTACACATTTATTGGATCAAATATCGATATTTATATATATAAAAAAAGGCATGTCTGCCAAGTCAATACAAGTATTACAAAAATGTGGCATAAGCCATGTCCAAATCGATATACATAAAAAATGTAGAATATATCTACATGTATTGGTCATTCTATGACCAAAACTAACACTATATGATCCTAAACTTGTGGTGGATCATCAAAATCAAGCCTCTTCGGTGCAGTATGTGGCTCTATAGATGGTTGCAAAACCACAATTCAAAAGCCAAGTTAGAATTCTTTTGTAGAAAATAGTTCACAATTAACAACATAACTATGCATTTAACTTTAATTCCTTTGCAATTGAAATGTAGATTACCTCATCGGCTGATCCAGGAGCTAATGTCTTCGTTGTCCTCTCCTTGTCACTCTTAGGAGTTTTCTTGAAGACATACTTAAATGGATCCACGTTATGGTCGTACCGCGAAGGGATCTATTGTAGATTAAATGTACAATTAATACAATGTACTAACATAAATATATCAAAAACACTTAAAATATATAGGAAAGAGAACAATGATGTACCTGTGCCTGAGATGCTTCTCCAATGGATTGAGGATGGCTCATCATCGATGTAGAAACTATCACTATTACCTATACAAAAAAGGTACAAAGATTAAATACAATTAATATAATGATAAGTATTGAAGGTTAAAAACAATTAATTTTACATATCAAACAAAAGTGTACCGGATCTTGAGATGCTTCTCTAGTGCAAGGAGGAGGGCTCGCCATTGACAAAATAGGTATGGATATTTCTTGTATGAAAAAATTATAAGATTATAATATATCACAAGTTCACATGTATGTGTACATATAATTATGAAATCAAGAAAATAAAGTAGAGATACATACCTCGGCCCTCTCTTGATCCGCGAGCGAATCAGGTGCATTCAACAAATCCACAAAGCTCAATGGCCATTGTACATGTAAAATAGACAAAAAACACTAATCAATCTACAAACCCCAACTAATACTTGATTTCAACATTTTCAAACAATTGTACAAATAAAAATGTGTTCAATTAACTTCTTCACATGTTTTGGTGTCTTTGAGGAATCCTTTTTCGTAGGACGAGCCCTTGACATGGAGGGGGTACCCTAAAAACACAAAATTAACATGAGATATTAGTACAGATAATAAATTAAACATAATTTTAAAAATCTAAAATGAAATGACTTGCATATTCCATCAAAACAATACATAAAAAGAGTTGTACAAAATATGATACCATATAGCCTTGTAGGCCAAAATCGATCGCTGAGAGCGTGATGTCATCAATCTTGGACATTTCATCCCCTATCAACACCTACAAACCAGAAATTGGACCAAGCATTAAAGATGGTTAGTATATCTTGTATTTTTTTGAATTCAATGTGTACTATTTTATTTTAACATGTTACAAAATTTATACCTCAGGCATTGAAGTTGCAACTATAGTAACTAGGGGAGGTGTATGGGATACTGCTGCTCCATCCTGAAATGCATATTGTTTGTCTCAATTTAAATTGATGTATAAATGAAAATTCATTTATCTAATTACAAATTTAAAGTGATTGATAAAATAAAATGTTATGAATTCAAATCAACACACATGTGTCTGTGGCTCAGGGGAAAACACCATGTCCATCAACTCATCTATCAGCATGACATCCTCAACCATGTGAACCTGACATCTATAGCTGCAAATCATGTACAGATGATATGAGGATCCATCTACACCAGCTGCATCATCCATCCCCGAGCATATCCCCAAGCAACTAACACACATATGCTCGATGGGCTCTCTGTCGCCCTCTAATGGCTCATCATCCAATATAATAGGGTGTGCTAATGACATCCCATGCTGGATGATGGCACTAGCTAATGTTGTGGCCGCCTGAAGAGTTTGTAGCTCCATCGACTCTTTTAGCTCTAATGGGACAACATGATGCACCTTGGGTTTGGGTGCTAGGGGGCGGTGACTCTCTATGGCTAATCGCCTATGGGCTCTAGGTCTATCTTGGGCAAAGCCACCACCTCTACCATGAAACTCTCTCATGTCAAAATAGTTTGACCGCACATTGAGCACAAACTCACAATATATTTTTCTCAAAAAATATAATGGCACCTCAAAATTATTACAAGGTGGATCATCAAAGACCATCCACCACCTCTACCAAAAAAGATTCTTCATCTGCACATTGGTACACCAATGTATGGGAAACCTCTTTGCATTAAGAGGTAATGACTGACCAGTTTTGGGATCAACAAAAAGGGTACATATTTGTTGTTTAGAAATATTTTTGTTTCTTACTCCATTGTATGATAGCCCATTGGAATAGAATTGATGACACCTATCCCTAAAACTTCCCCATTTGGTAATTTCTATGGAAATATCTATGGCACCACTAGCTAATGTTTCTAGGCTAGTGGCGAGGGATTGATGATGGTGAAGTTTAGAAGTTTTCAATTTTACAATGAGTCTATTGATTTTAGACATATTTTATCCTAACTGATTAATTAATTCTTTCTGTGTTTCGGGTGTGTGGTCAAAAGGAGGAATTGGGGGTTCTTCTTGTGTGTTTTCAGGAGATGCATTTGGTTGTTCTTGTGGGTTTTTAGGAGGTGCATTTAGTTGTTCTTGTTCTGGGTTAGAAGAATCTGGTTTTTGAAACAAAAAATGAAAAACCTAATCAAAATTAATGAAATTAAATTCAAAATGTAAAACAAATTGCATAAACCGGAAAGAGAGACAAAAATAAACAAAAACTAACCTTTATCCATAGCCTGAAGGACAAATCTAGCACCCTGTTTGCAGTTTAGGAGAGGAAGTTGGGAAAAAACAAAGTTAAAAACGCGTGATTCATGGGTAAATGAGACCCAGTTTTTTTTTTAAAACATTTTTTACCAAGCACCGCGTACATGGTTTTATTTGGATTGTTAGCGCATACGCACTCATTTTCCTATGAGCAGCGTGTACACACTCAATTTCATAGGAGTAGCACGTACACACTCATTTTCCTAAAAGCAGTGTGTACGTGCTACCTTTTCTAGGCTCGGGAAGAACAAACCTAAGTGCGTACGTGGGAATTTCATATTTTAAAACCACATAAGCGCTGCATGTTTTTTCATTTTTTTTGGGTGGTGTCCACTTTTCTGACCACCATCTTTGTGCACACGCCCACTATTTTTTGTTTGTTTTTCGATGTTTTCTAATGTTTTTTTTTAAATTTTTGCGAGATAGTTTTCCAATGTTTTGGTATTTTTGATTATTGTTTTTGAATGTTTTTGGTATTTTTGATGAGACATTTTCCAATGAAGAATTCAATGAATCAATAAGTAATGCAGAAAATCCACTTCCATCAAGAGGTTAAGGGCATTGCCCCTAGTTTTAGAAATGACTATGAAAAAGTGGGATGCAAGATGCATGAGGTACTTTTCTTTAATTACAGATCAATAACAAGCCATGGTTTGGATAGATGGATGTGTGTATGTAATAAATGTGATCACAATAAGCCTGAAAGACAATGGAGCCATAGCCTTTACGAGTGGCACCTGTTTTCCAGGTTTTCACCATCGCACTTACCCAAGGTGCCACCGAAGTGGTTGTTCACCATTTGGATGCATGATTTTTCTTTACTATTTTGATTTTTTTGTATTTTCTTCAGGATATTTTTCTAAAGGTTTTTGGTATTTTTTGATATGTATGGGAGCTTGATGCTCTGTACAGCTTAGGTATAGAACCTTTTGAGGTGCATGTTGTTGATCAAATCTGCTAGTGGTTCTCCTTCTGACATAGCCAACTGATATGCTCCGGACCCAAATACAGCAGTGAAAACATATGGGCCCAGCTAGTTTTTTTCAAACTTTCCCTGATGTTCTTTGTTGGGTTAGTTACAAGGATTCTCTCTCTTGAAGATCACCTACCTCAAATGTAAGAGGTCTAACCCAATGATTATAGCTTCTGCTCATGCGCTGCTGATAGGCCTTGAGGTGGTTGTATGCAGCTTGTTGGTTTTCATCAAGTAGTTCCAAGTCTTGGAGACGTGAGACTCGGTATGCTTCATCATCTATTAGATTATGCAAGGAAACCCATAGTGATGGTATCTCAACCTCAATAGGTAGATGGCTTCTGCACCATAGACTAGTGAGTAGGGAATTGCGCCTATAGGGGTTCGAATGCTAGTTTGATACGCCCATAGTGTTGGATTCAATTGAACATGCCAATCATGACTGACATCATTGACTATTTTCTTGAGGATTCTCAATATGTTTTTATTTGATGCTTCAGCCTGACCATTTCCTTGTGGGTAATAGGGAGTGGAAAAGCAGCGTTGGATATGAAACTTCTCACAAAGTTCATGGACATCCTGATTTTTGAAAGGAAGCCTGTTATCTGTGATGATAGACATGGGTACACCATACTGATAGATGATGTAATTAAGGATGAATGAGGTGATCTTCTTGCTGGTGACTTGGGTAAGTGGAACAACTTCGATCCACTTTGTGAAGTATTCGGTGGCAGTAATAATGAATTTGTGGCCGTTGGATGAGGATGGATGGATCTTACCCACAAGGTCAAGTCCCCATTGACAAAAGGGCCATGGCGTTGTGATGGGCTGTAATTCCTGTGCGGGTGCATGTATTAGGTCTCCATGAACTTGGCATTTCTTGCATTTTCTAACAAAATAGTAGGAGTCTTTTGTCATGGATGGCCAATAGTATCCTGCATGTATGA
This sequence comes from Cryptomeria japonica, assembly GCF_030272615.1. Lineage (NCBI taxonomy): Eukaryota > Viridiplantae > Streptophyta > Pinopsida > Cupressales > Cupressaceae > Cryptomeria > Cryptomeria japonica. The sequence goes on along the minus strand of NC_081415.1, from coordinate 187,117,943 downwards.
TTTTCTTGGCTAGGGAAGGACCGCTTGAGTGAGTCCCACAAATTCCTTCATGGACATCTTCCAAGGCCTTTTTTATCTCATCCCGTTCCAAACATCGAAGGAGAGTACTATCAAGACTATGTCAGTAAAGGCTTTTGGCAATGACGATATATCAAGCGGTTTGGCGAATGAAGGTTTTATGTTGGTTATTCGATTGTTTAGGAGGAAGTGTGTGATCGCGGAGATAGGTGTAGAACTCATCGTACCATGGGGAGACAGAACTAACAAGGTGACATATCATTTTGGTTTCAGGAATATCATAAGCGGGAATCCAAAGCTGTTCTACCAAGAACTCATACCATGTTGAATTTTGTCGAAGATCTAGGAGAGATGCAATAGTAGCCATAGCGTCAGTAGCTCAATTCTGATCTTGAGGTATTTTCTCAAAGGTGATAGTAGTAAATGATGCCTTAAATTTGTCCACCATTTGTTTGTACGGCATGAGTTTATCATCCTTGGTTTGATATTCATCTGTGGCTTGTCGAATGACTAGTTGGGAGTCACCATAGACTTGTAGCTGGTTTAGCTTCCATTGTACGACCAGTCAAAGTCCTGTGATCAAGGCCTCATACTCAGCTATGTTGTTGGTGCATGAAAATGTGAGCCTGTAAGACTTCGGGATGCTGTCACCTTGAGGTGTGATAAACAAAATGCCTGCCCCTGAGCCATGCCTAGTGTATGAACCATCAAAGTATAGCTTCCATGGTTGTGCTTCTGTGATCATGAATAGCTCTTCATTTGGAAAAAAATGGAAATGAGAGGATGATCGCCTATGAGAGGTGCATCAACCAATTGATTTGCAATAACTTGACCTTTAATAGCCTTACAGTCCACATACTCGATGTCAGATTCACTTAAAATCATCACCCATTTGGCTAAACGACCTGTCAATGCTGCTCTGCTAAGTAAGTACTTTAGTGGATCAATTTTAGCAATGAGTTGTACTTTGTGTGTTAACAGGTAGTGCCGCAGCTTAGTGGCTGCCAAGATTACTGCTAGGCAAGCTCGCTCAATAGGTGTGTAATTGAGTTCATAGCTGACCAATGTGCGAGAGATGTAATAAATAACACACTCTTTCCCTTCTACATTATGTTGTGCCAATAGTACACCCAATGCTATATTTATTGCTGAAATATAGAGAAATAGAGGTCTACTTGGATCTGGTGGTATCAACAATGGTGTATTCATGAGATAGTCTTTTAGCATCTGGAATGCATGTTGGCATCTGGTATCCCATTGAAAGCAGATGTTCTTGTGTAGCAAGTGTGTAAAGGGGTGACATTTATCTGCCAGCTGTGCAATGAATCTTCGGATGGATTGTAGTTGCCCTTGTAGTGTCCTTAGCTGATTGATATTCCTGGGAGGTGGCATGTCCATAATTGCCTTGACTTTTGTAGGATCGACCTCAATGCCTTTTCTTGAGATAATGTATCCTAGAAGCTTCCCTGAGGTTACTCCAAAGACACATTTCTTTGGGTTGAGTCAGACATGATATTGTTCTAGCCTATCAAAGATTTTATCTGAGACTTCCAAATGACCTTCTCATGTTAAGGATTTTGCCAATAAATCATCGACATAATCCTCCATGATGGTGTGCATCATATCATGAAATATGTTGGTCATTGCTCTTTGATAGGTCGCTCCTGCATTATTTAGACCAAAAGGCATTACATTCTAGCAGTAGGTTCCCCATGGACATGTGAAGGTCGTCTTATGTTGATCCTCTGGTGCGATCTTTATCTGATAGTACCCTAAAAAGCCATCCATGAGAGAGAGCATGGCATGTGTTGCTGTTAGGTCCACGATTATGTCGATGTTTGGTAGGGGGAAGTCATCTTTAGGACATGCTTTGTTTAGATCTCTGAAGTTAGTACAGATACAGATGCCCCCATTTGGTTTGCCAATAGGTACAATATTGGATATCCAATCTGCGTAATCAATTGGTCTAATAAAACCAACATCCAAGAGTTTCTTGAGTTCTGCTTTGACGAGCATTGCAATCTGAGGGTGCATCTTGCAAAGCTTCTATTTGACAGGCTTGGCTCCTTTTGCTATGGTGAGGTAATGCATGACTAAATCAGGGTCAAGACCAGGCATGTCTGCATACGACCATGCAAAGTTGATCTGATGCTTCTAGAAGAAATCCACAAACTTAGGCTATTCCTCTGGTGTTAAAAGAGATGCTAGATGTATGTGGTGAGGAGTCTTAGGAGTTCCTATGTTGAATTCTTTGGTTTCCTTGATTAGAATTGTTGATCGTTCCTGTTGTGTACTAGAGGGGAGGATGTCAAACCTTTCATCCTCATGCGCCTTAGAGAGGTTTTCACCATTGGGTATGCTCTTTCTTTTTACTTTTGTAGAATCAAATAGTGCCACAGTGTGGTTTTCACTAGAAGAACCATGTTTTATTGTTATATTTTTGCAGCTGAAAGGTTTGACATCTGTCCCAAAGTATGTTGCGCTATTAAGTTCTATGGCAAATCCAGCTTTGTGATCCCCACTTGGTATGTTATCTCTTAGTACCAAGAAGTCAATGATTACCTCATCGTTTTGGAATTGGTCAAGGCATGGGGGATTAGATTAGTTCCATTCAATGAGTTCAGGATGTTTAATAGGTATTACCTCATCAATTAGGTTAAGTTCATAAGATGTGTCAATAGGGGTTAAGATGTTGTGGTGAAGGTCATTAATGGTACTCTCCTTGTCTAAATCGGGCATAGGATGTGATGTAGGGTCTGTGGAAGATGTTTCAAGTTCAGGAACCGAAGAGGTCTTTATCTGTGCTTCTCTATAAACAAGGATGTCCTTGCAAGGTGGAGGTAGTGATGTGTCTTCCTCATCTGAAGTATTAAGTTGGACGGAATCAAATTCCCACTCATTTGAGTCAGTCTCTGAGTCACTTTCCAGTAATCGATTGTTGTACCAGACTGGGATATCCTTTGAATTAAACACTGTAGGTGTGATTGGTTGATGTACCCTTGTAGATGAGATGATCGATGCTACGGGAAGGATTATGGGGATCAATGAATTTGATACAGGGAGTATTGGTAGTGTTGAATATGTTGCTTCTATGAGAATTGCTAGTGTTGTCGATACTGCTGGGAATTTTGATATAGTTGCTGTTGTTAAGGGTGCCATTGATATTATTGCTACTGCTGATGGGGTTGTTGGTTTTATTGGTGGAATGACTAGTGTTGTGGAGGGTATCACTAGGATTTTTAGCTTTATTGGAGTAGTTGGTGTGGTGCTTGGTGCTGCTTTTATAATCAAAGGTGGCCTCTTCACCGTAGGTTGATATAGAGGTTTGTTGGGTTTCCCTTTAAATCTAAGCTTAGGAAAGACCTCTTTTTCAAATCCTAAGCCTATGTTATCTTTGGGCTTTAATTCTGGTTGCAATGGTTCATGTCTTCCTTGCTTGCAAGGTCCCAATGCACTCTGACCATCATATCCCATTCTTTTCATAATGAGAAGACCTTTGTCGTATTGATCTGTGGGAAGCTTAGCTTGTGGGATGTCAGTGGTAATAGGATCTTTATAGATCCATTCTACTAAGTCTTCATCTCTGGTCTCTTCTTCTTGACTCTTTCCAAGGATAAAAGGTGTCAAAGGGCATGCTAGTTCAACCAGTGTTGCTTGTGGTAACTATTGAGGTTTACCATGAGTTCTAGGGAAGTAGGCATTTGTCCAACACAAAATAGTTGGTTGAGGTTGTACTCCCCAGGACCTTCCTCTGCTATTTTCATCTTGAGCTTCTATTTCTTAGGTATAATGGTGTTTGAACTAGAAAGAGAAGTGGGATTTACATAGGACGTGGCTAGGATAGCTTCTCTGTTGTTGGGAATGGTAATCTCTAGCTGATGGTTGATATTGTTGCAATATGCAAAGGGATTTGCATCACCCAAGATTGTTATTTCTACACCGTTATGTGGGAACATGATACATTGGTGATAGGTGGATGGAACAGCTTGCATGGCGTATATCCAAGGTCTTCCTAACAATAGATTATATGGTAGAGGAAGGTCTAGAACTTGGCATATGATATGCTTTACTACTGGGCCCACTCGAATGGTAGCACCACTGCTCCTTTAGATGACCTCTGTGCATCATCATAGGCTTTGATTGTTATCTTTTTGCATGGATCTACTGACTCAACTGCATATCTCAGTGTTGTGACCAGTTGTAGTGTACAGATATTCAGACCTGCTCCATTATTGATCAAGACGCGCTTGATCCTATGTTGGTTAATAAACCCTTCGATGTGGAGTGAGGCATTATGAGGTTGCTAAAAAGATGTGTTGTCACTTTCTGAGAAAGTCACTTTCTGAGAAAGTGAGACAAGGTGATGACCTTAGACTTCCAACCATGGCTTGGAACTGATCTATATTTAAGTTTGCAGGGACTGACGCCTCTTGGAGAGCTTGATCCAAGATTGTTTTATGAGATGGAGATAGGCGCAATAGCTCTAAAATGGATATAAGCATAGACATTTTGTCTAATTGTTCCACAAGATTGTACTGCTTTGGTATGGAGGTGGTGCCTTATGGAGCCACTTTGATGGTGATCTTGCTACGACATGTAACAACATTGCAGGTGGAGGTGGGATTTTTTATGGTAATAGTCACAATTTGTTCACTGGCATCATATAAGTGATTCACAGTGTAATTATAAGCGGCTTGCATATAATCATTGGTATCTACATTGCATCCTGGCGTGGAGGGACCCCTTTGATCTTGAGATGGAAGTGGATTTTTAAACATGAGATGATCATTGTTTGTTGTTTTTGGGTCATGTCCTTCAATTTCAATCTCACCTCAGTCAATAAGATCCTGAACAAGATCTTTCAATCTGTGACAATTGCTTGTTTTATGCCCTTTCCCTTGATGGAATTCACAATGTGCATTATCCCTCCACCATGGAGGTTTGACTTGAGGTTCATAATTTGATGTTTTGGGTAATGTCACCAGATTTTGAGAAAACAACTGACGTAGCATTGTTTCGATGGGTTCCCCTAAGGGAGTGTATGTTCGCTTTGGTTTAAAATTTTGTTGACGTTGTCTGGGTTCCTCTTGAGGGACATTGTGTCCTTGATTTGGAGAAGCAGCTATGTTATTCTTGGGTGGGGGGTTTTGTCCTGCAAATCAGACCACAGGTTGCACACTTTTGATAGTTCTTCCATCCACAACCCCGTCGTTGATGACATTTTTTTTTTTGTTCCAAAAGTTAGGCATGTCACTATTGAAGCGCGGGCGAGGGCCATCCTTCGGCTCATTATATATCTTGATAAGCCCTTTTTTGATGAGAGCCTGCTCACATTTTAAACCTTTGGTGATCATGTCATTGAAAGAGTCTGTGTCTTTTACATCTAGGTGAAATTCCATTTCTTCGTTTAAGTTGGAAATAAATATTTCCACTAGTTCTTGTTCAGGTAACTGAAGAGAACGTCTGCTAGACATCTGACGCCATCGTTGTAGAAAGACTGAAAATAGTTCACCTGGTTTTTGTTTAGTGTTGCATAGATTAGCCATTGTGATATCACATTCAATGTTATGTGAGTAGTGTGCCAAGAACTTTTGGATTAGTTCTTCAAAAGTCCTAATGCCACTTGGTAGTCGGGAAAACCATGATGTGGTTGTTCCTCCCAAGCTTTGGGGAAAAGTCGCATTAGGTGTATGTCCTCATTTTGCCACTTCGAGGCAAGCTGAATGGAATTCTCTAACATGATCATGAGGATCTCCTTTTCCTCTATAATTTTCGAACTTGGGTGTTTCAAACCCGCATGGAAAAGGTGGCATATGTAGATTCCTATCAAAGGGATAGGGACAAATGTCATTAAGTGAAAACTGATTAGTTCTCACACCACTATGAAGATGTTGGGCAAGATTCTCAACTTGTTGCCACAACATGTCTATGTCATTTGGAGGAGGAGGAGGTGGGGGATTACCTTGATGAAGGTTGTATCTGATGTCATCTTGTCCTCTTTCATCCTCATTACGACTTTGGCATTCTGATGCTTGTCTTAGTTGTGCAACATCAAAGTCATAGGGTAGTTTGGCCACTTCTTGAGAAAGCCTTAAAAAGTGAGCGTCAGCATTGCTCCTGAATATTTCATCAAACAGTCGATTAAAGAGAGGGTTGTGTTGTGCCCTCTCTATTCCCACAGGTGTAGGAGTACTTGGATTTTCGTCATTTTCATTTCCTCCAAGGGCTTCTTGGAATTCATTGAGGTTTTCTTCCTCTTCTTCCTTAATTTCCATTTGTCTAGTTCTTGATCTGGTATGGGCCATCTTGTTTATAAGATTTTGTTGAAGTTTGGTGAAAATGATGATGAGTTGTTGATGGAATGAGAGATTTATGGTTGGTGGAGTGTTTTGCATATGGATCTCTAACACTAAAGGTAGATGTGTACCAAATTCTTTCTAAGAATTGCTTGGTGTGTTTGTTTTGACAATTTTTGATGTGATAAGGTTTAGAGAAATCTGAGATGTGTTACAGACTTAACTACCTAGTAATGAGAGGATTCACTCATACAATAGTTTTAACCTACGTAGAAATGCCTCTTAGGATGATTTGATCCTAGATGTAGAGACACTCTAAAAAGTGATATGTTTTGTGTTTGATTCAAGCAATTACTAAAGGAACTTTGGACAACACCTCTTTATGTTTTGAGAGTTGAAACGGGTTGATATGTGTATGTGAGAATGGATGAAATGTTTAACTTCAATAAAAGCTCTGTGTTACAAATGGAACAAATTCGACCTCTTCTCTTTCGGGAGTTGGTGGTTCTTCCCTAGCTATGTTATAAGTGAAGCAAATGTCTGGAAAGAAGTCAGGTATGATTTTGCCTCCTTTGTTCTTGTGATAACTCAAAGCTTTAAATTGCATAAAAGCTCTACGGTTTAATGACTCTTGATCAAACTCATTTGATTTCCCTTGAAGATAGAGACACATGTGACGTAGAAAAGCTCTATGAGAGACAAAGATTTGTATATTGAGATAAAAGAATCTCCTTCTTTTGATGAGAGCTTTTGAACTTAATGGTCTTCTCTTTAAGTTGACAAGTTGATGAATATTCTTCTTTCTCAAGATATGAAGAATGGTCATATATTTTGATACCTTGTTCTTGTACTTTGTTTTTGATCTTTTGTTTGGTATTTCAAACTATTTTTGTGTTGGATGGATACTTGTTTTGGAATAAGATGTTTGATTTTTTCTTTGACATCAAAACAAAGCAAGCACACAAACACAAGAATGTTGCCTCAAAAGGCACAAATAAGTGTGGGTCTAGATCAACCCAATCTTTGAACTTTTTTGACCCTTTCCTTTAAATGATTTTTAGGTGTTTTTCCAAAGCCTGAAGTCGGCTCAATTTGCACTAGTCTTGACTAAATGAAAACACTTCAAACACTTTTTATCCCTAAGGTCAAATGGCCAGTTGTGATAAATTCAGCCCACATCTTGATATTTCTTCAACTTTGGTACTACATACCTTATGAATCTCATCGTGGCAGGTAAGGGTGTGATATACTAGGTCTTGCATGAGCATAAAAAATAGATGATCCCTATGATGGGGGAGTCACCACTTTCATCACGCCACAAGTGACTTTTCAAAAAGCTATGTTTCTACTCAAGGAAATATGTATGGTGAGTATCTTGGGAGCAAAACCATCTATTCTCTTGCACTGAATTTAATCACAAAAATCCTCAATCAATAGAATGGCTATATGCAAAGCTACAACTTTCACTCACACCTAATTTCTATAGTGGCTTGAAGGATTTACCACATGAGGTCATTCCCAAGAGTGATGTGTCTCTTGGCAGGCCTCTCTTAAAAAGATAAAAATTGAGTGTTACTAACACTTTTCTGTTGTAACTAGGACCACGAGAGCCAAGGGAGAGGATAGTGTGTGTTAGAAGTAGGACCACTCGATAAACTCTTGTGCACAAGTGTGCCAAACACAAAAGATATTTGTTCTTTTTAACTTGTCATTGCAATGATGTTTCTATCTATTTGGAGATGTTGCTACAACAACCATGATGTTCTTTTTAACTTCAAAGGCAATATGTTTGAGTAAACTAGAATTTGAAATCCTGGTCAACTGAAATTGAAACACGTATGCATGAAGTAAATCATTTTGAGAACAACTTTGACAAATTTCTGGATTCTTTTTAACTTGCACAATAAGTTGAAATGTTGATTGTGAATTTTTCGTTTGATGCAAGAAATAAATTTTGTTTGGTCTTGTTTTAAGCACCAAAATAGAGTCTATCCCTAACTTGTAATGAAAGCAAATTTGTTTTGTTGATTTTTAGAGCACCAAAATGAAGATTTGAATCCTAACTTGCAAGTAAACAAAATTTTTTTGTTGATTTTTAAGCACCAAAAGAAATGAACCTAACTTGCAAGGAAATAAAATTTGTTTTTGTTGATTTTTAAGCACCAAAAGAAGTGTTTTTGATTGCTAAGTACATAAAGGGATTAGTTTAAAACCCGCACATGAAACTAACAGTTAGAAAAATCCGAAAACATGCTGGGCTTCCACAAGCATAAAAAAAATATTATCAGTTACAAAAAGTCTTTTTTACAACTCTCTGTTACAATAGCGCTTTTCTGTGTAAACAAAAGCACTAAAACAACAACAAAAGCGCTAAAAGAACAACAAAAGTGCTAAAAAAACAAAGAAACCTAAAAACTATTACACACAATGAAATCTCTTCCAGACAGAGAGCGCAAACGTGCTAGAAGAGTGAAAATAGCAATAAAACTATTACAAAGGCCCTAAATAGAGGACAATGGCTCTAATTAGCCAACAAAAGCACTAAAACGCCAACTTTTGAAGGTGCTAAAGCGTGATCAATGGCGCTAAAGCGCAACCTCTGTGTCAATTAAAACATTCAAAAAGATAGTTTTTCAAAAAAGGTTGGTTTTGGATTCACGTCAGGTTCACCAAATGATGCTCTGCAAAATGGACAAGGTTAGACTGGAACCTATGGTGGAATAACAAACAAAAACACAAGCAATAAAGATCAAAGTTAGTGTTATTCAACCAAAAACTAATCTAAGCAGGCATATCAAAAGAGACACTAAAAACATGATAAGATATTTAACTATGGAAGTAAATACAACAAGGCATCTCCAAATGCCTTCTCTCATGCTCTTAGCTCCTTCTCCCTTGTTCCTCCTCTTCAAGTTCCAAATTAGTGTAGCTCTCAGCAGCTTTTTACATTATGGATGCTTATGGAGGTTCAAGATTTGAAATATTTTAACTATGCTATGCAAGTGTAAAACAAACTAATTAGATATATTATGAAAAAGAACTAATATTTATTTAAGTCCAAAATGACAATATATGTGATTTATGCTAAATGCTCTCTCTAAAATTAACTATAGATTAAATGCATACAAGTTTTCAGGATATGGAGTATGAAGAAATGGGCTCTATTTATAGGAAAAATGGAGCAATGGATGGTTGAGATTGAATAATCTCAACAAGGGTCAGGATTGAATGATATTCAATCCATGTGAGGACATTCAACCCAATCCTAAGATGACAAGTGTCAACATGAGATGGGTTGAGAGGAGAGGGAATAAGCATTAAATGTTTGACATGACCTAGGAGTCAACTTGGGGGTTAAGTTTAAGGTTAGGTTGAGTGAATAAATCATTATCCAAAGAATAATGCTTTTATCCAATGGATAAACTCTTGTGCAAAGGTTAAAGGGATAACCATGGTCAAAGCAATAAATGCTTGAGGAGACACATGAGTGCAAGTGGAATTAACCATAAATGGTTATGTAAGTGCCATTAATGGTCATGTAAGAGCCGTTAGTGGTTTGGAAGACTTTAGAGGTTTGGCTTGTTGAACACATAAAGCATTAAATGTTTTTCAAAGACTTTGGACTCTTTGAAAAGTGACTTCAAGTTGCTTAGGAATGTGACAATAATTAGGGTATGGATTAGGCTAATTAGAAAGGGGTTAGAAGAATCTAGAAGAGGATTAGGCTTGCAAGTAGGTTTGGTGGGTGAGGGAAAATAAGATTTTAATTAAAATAAAATTAATTTATTTCAACTTGTGGTTGCAACTTGCATTTTTAGGAGAATGCAAGTGGGGGGGATTTAATGATTTAAATAAATATTTTTATTTATTTATTTAAAAGAGGAAATGGGATTAAATAAATAAATAGGATTTATTCATTTAATTGATTGTAAATTTGGTTTAATGAATTAATTAAAATAAATTGAATAATTTATTTAATTAATAGGAGAATGTTTGAAGATGAATTAATTAAAAATTCATTTAATTAACTATTGGCTAGTGGGTTTTTAATCAAATAAATATCAAATGTTCATTTAATTAAACTAGACATATTTATGTGAGTACAATATATATGCTATGTCAACATATAGTTTATATATAAAATATATATGGTATGTTAACATATAGTTTATTTTATTTTCTACAAAATATTATTTTTGTATGGTGGCTTGTTGGGTTTATATAGTTGGCTTTCTCTTTCTTTATAATTATTGAAAAATTTATATCCTATGATATGATTGAATATTATGTACAACCCTAGTAATTGTTCAAAAAGCTTATGATATGTGATGATTAAGAATCAGTGATTGAAATACTTATCCTTGTGTATAATGAGTTTTCTTCTATCCTATGATTCATTGGTTGTTGGTTTTAAACACTCATTACAACTAACATGGATATGGATTATGATGTGGGTGTGGGAAGGGATTGTTGAATATGAAGGAATGGTTTAGGAAAGTACTCCTTAATCCAAATGAGTCATTTCCTTGTCATGGAATGTATTAAGAGACTTTAAAAATATATTCAATGTAGTTAATATAGACACATCTAAAGCATGCCAAAGGCATTTCGGATAAATGCTATGACATAAAGAAGAATGTTTAGCTGATGTCAAGTCTTGATCCATGAGGGTAGGAAAACATAGATGCATCGGTATAAAATGTTCCATTCAACTTGAGAAGAATGGTTTATTTGATCATTGTTATTGAAGTTCATTAATGAAAGACTTGAAGGATAAAACAATTAAATATTCATCAATTACAGAGTTTGCTTAATACATGAACATGAGTGCTATATGTGGGGACAAATATGGCTCCCATGAGGTTCGAGCCCATCGTGTAGTAACAAAAGGAAATTAAATCTATGAATTCCACTATAAATTTACTGAATTGATGGAGTGTTTCCATCAATTCTATACACGAAGTTCTATAAAGTTACTGAATTGATGGAGATGTTATAGTTACTCCATCAATTCTTTTAAAGTTCTATACAATACCCATGTTTCTATTAACCCATAACAAAATATGAAACTAATAAATAAAATATGCAATTTGTAGTTGGCCTTGGACCTAGAAAAGTTGCTTCCATAGAAAGGGATATTTTGAGGGCTGGAAGGGTTTATAGTCAAAGAGAATAGTTGACCCCTCTAGAAGCTATGAAGCGACTTGTCTTTATAAATGTTGTTGGTTTTTTAAGGGTTAGAGGGACCAGGCAAGAAACTTCTAGGAACCATGTTATGGATCCATTGGATGATATTAGAATTCATCCAGTGTCATATGAACTAGCCAAGAAAATGGCTGAGGATTTATACTGTGAAGATGCAAGATAGGATATAGATGATATGCATGAGGAAACACAAAAAATGGAAATCAAACATGTTAAAAAATATCCCCATGTGTTAAAGGCCCTTGATATTGATGAATATGCTAGAAGTGTGGAACAATGGACATCCAATAAAAAGCGAGAAACTCTTGTTGACATAAAGATTGAATTGGTACAAGGATTAAGGATTGGCAAACACCATATAAAGAGCCATCATAGGATGATGAATTTTATCTGCTAACTGGAGAAAATGAAGAGACCCTTTTAGTGGGGAAAATTGTACAAGCAACTGCTCATAGAATCCTAAATAATTGTAGAAAAACTTCTTCCATACAAAGGGTTATTTTGAGGGTTGGAAGGGTTTACAGTCACAGAGAATTGTTGACCCCTCTAGAAGCTATGAAGTGACTTGTATTTATAACTGGCAACCACGGAATGGAGAGGTTAAGGAGGTTGAGGATCCATATTTTTCCAAAGAGGATACCATTAAAAAAAGTGAACAAGTTGCTAACACCCTACTATTCGGCAAGGGAATTCGAGCTAATAATTTGGTCACAATTTGATTACTAGTTGCTAACGCCCTCCTATTTAGCAAGGGAATTTGAGCTAATATTTTGGTCACGATTTTCTTAACGGAATAACTCGGGATTCATGTAGCGGGGAATTGAGGCCCCAATAGGGGCATCTCCAAATCACCTGACTTTTTCATCCTAACACAGGGAGGGGATGACTGGGGAAGAAGCTATAGAGGCTACCCACGTATATGCCCTAGCTCCCCACTTCTCTACCCTCTACCCGGGCTCCCCCCTTCTTACTGTTCCTGTTCTTGCTATAGGAATATAGATGGACAGTTTGCCATCTGGGCAAGGGATATGCTAATCTGTTCTTGCTATAGGAATACAAACATAATACAATCTCATGCAATTCGTTCTTGCTATAGGAATACAAACATAATACAATCTCATGCCCTACTATTATAAAGGGAGGTGTTAGGAACCTCTTTTTATGGAAGTTTTTCGGACAAATGCAAAAACCAAAAGTAAACTTAAAAGATTCATTCAAATTAAATTCCAATTCATTCAAACTAAAATTAAATTCCAATTCATTCAAGTTGAAAGCAAAGGCCCTACTATTCTATGGGACCATTTATTAGGAATTAAAGCAAAGGCCCTACGTATAGTGATGGTGTGTAATTACCTTTTTTTTATAAAATACCTCGTGTTCGTCGGAATTCTGGAGTCAGATATGAAATCTGAACTATCAACAAAAGTCAACCGGATGGTAACACACAAGTAGAAGCGTGTGATCAGGATAGAATACACCGATGAAGTCCATTGGCAGAATGCACACTAGCGGCAATGGAGAAATCTTGTATTGCCCATAGCCGATGATGCTATCAGTAAGACTTATCTCATTGGACACTGGCAAAATTAAAATGCATCAGCAAAGGCTATGACGATAAAGGGTCAAAGCTTATGCTAAGGAGACATAAAGTATCAGGAGGAGCTACATCGAGGGTAAAGACATCAGGGAAATTATGCCAATCACCTAAACACATTTTAAGCTTTCCCGATGCTCGATGAGACTAGCAGGATAACTCACACCGATCAGCAGGAAGAGAGGTCATCAGCTTATGTTATCCCGATGAGTAAGAAGAAATCAAGAGTCTCTGAAAATCATCAGACCAACATATGCTGAGAAACAAGTAAAATTTGTGTTCGTCGGGATGCCAACGTGAAATTTCAACACGTCCGAATTCCGACGAACACGGGGTATACTTTTAAAAAAAAATTAATCCGACAAAGCAAAAGAAATCCCATAGTCGGTCGGAAATGTTCGTCGGTTTTTCATCCGAATTCCGACGTGAAATTTTAACACGTTAGAATTTCGACGAACACGAGGTAATTTTTGAAAAAACAAACAAATTAATCTGGCAAAACAAAAGAAATCCCATAGCTCATCGGAAAACCGCTCCAAATGTACTAGTGTCTACAGTAGAAGTGTTATCTTCGTAGAGATGAAACCTTACACATTTGAGCTATAGCAAGAGAAATGGGATAAATAGAAAAGGGAGGTAGTTGAGGCTCCCTCTATGTATAAGAAAGAGGAACTATGAGATCCTAATGGACATTATGATGAGGAGAGATCTAGTAGATTTTAAAATTTAGAAGAAGAAGAACCTCTAGCTCAATGTTTAAGGAGGTCCATGAGAATTATGTGGAAAACATATAGGTTTTGTTATTCAATGTTAGATTCTAATTGTATTTTTCCTTTGATTTCCTTAACATTGATGATCTTAGGACTATTAGAAAGGCTATAGGTATGAGTGATGCAGATACCTAGACGAGATCCATGCATGAATAGATGACTTCTTTAAAGAATAATAATACATGTAATATGGTACCTTTTCCTAAAGGACATAAGCCCATGAGATGTAAATGGGTGTCCAAGAAAAATTATGGTCCTGATGGTAGTGTTGAGAAGCACAAAGTACTGAACATTTCCTATTTTGTGCCCTTCATGTCAAATAGGGTCCTTGGTCTTCATGGTAAAAAATTTCAAGGATTTAAATGGTTAAGAGTTAATTATTAAATTGACATTCTTTGGTTCATTTAAGATAGGTTTTACTTAGTCCTTTAACGATTAAGGTCTTTTAAAAGGAAAGGAAGAAATTATATCCTTTATGTTTAATGAGAGTCAAAGGGTCATAATTCATGTATTTGGAGGGAAATTGAATTTCAAAGTGAAAGAAGCCTTAAATGTGTGAAGAGAATCTGAGAGTCTAGGTGTGCATTAAACATTTTATGTATTATTCTTCTGCATATCATGAGCTGAACTAGGGTTTCTATCAAGGAAGATGGAGTTGTTCCACAAAGAAGCTTTTCCATGTTTAAGTTTTCTTTGTTGGCATATGCACACTCCAATGAGACATTGTAGGTGATTGAAGGTTTTGTCATTAATAGAAACCTTCCAATCCTATGACACCGACAAGGCATCACACCGGCACTAGCAAGATCAGACTCTACACCGGCACTTAGATCACTGACACTGGTAGTAAAAGGAAGCATACCGGCACAGAGGCCGACATGACTTTTTGTTATATTATATTTTGTTTATTATTGTAAAATCTTTAGAAGCCGACTTGGAAACATTTTAAAATGACTCATATATTTAAGAGATCATTGTAGGACATTAAAAAAAAGATGGAAGAATGTAATTAGGTGAAATAAGGCAGACCTATTATGCGAAATATAGGATAAGGGTTTATGTAAGAAGCAGAGAAGAAACTGATACTGAATCTAGCATTATAGATGCTATTCTGAAGCAATACAAGACACTGGATTTATATAATCCATTTTGTAAGTCAGTGAGACTTCCCTTTTGTAATTGAGCAGTGAGCTCTAGGCACTTGGCCTTCCTACATGTGCAGGCCCCTCTTTTAGTAGTAATATTCTCTTATTGGCTAGTAAGTGAATATTGCGGGTCACAAATCCCACTAAGGTTTTTCCCACACTGGGTTTCCTTGTTAAAACATTGTGTTATGGTGTGCTTTTCATGTGGTTGCTTTAAATTCTGTTTATTGCTCTATTTAGATTGCTTACCGGTACACTGTTATAATATGGTCTACATGTTTTAAGTTAAGAAATTACACATACCAGTTAGATACTGATTCACCCCCCCCTCTTAGTATCTGTGGGAATCCTAACATTCTTGTTGTAACCAACCTCTCATGATGGCCAAACTCCCCATTTTTAGGAAGTCGAGAAGTCATCAAGAGGTTTGAGGAACATGAAATACACTCCTTTAATAAAGAAGAGCTCATGGGAAGGGCATACAAGTCTTTATCTCTTAGAGAAGGTTTGTTTCTTTTAAATCATTCTTGGGTCTTTGTTTTATTTGATTTGTGAATCTGCTCTATTCTATGTTAGGATCATATCCCTAAGAAGAGGAAGATCTAAATATAGATGCAAGATGTTCAATGCTTTTGAACAACATAGTGAAAGTTTTCTTGTCCTTAGTATACATTTGGGAAGTTGCCTTTGTATTAAGGCACAAACTATGTATAGCCCTCAAAGAAGACATTGATAGCAACCTAGATCAAAGATAGAGAAATGCACTCAAAGAGTATAGTAATAAATATAGTTTACAGTCTCAGAAGGGTCCGTGTGACTGTAAAAGTGAATAGTGAATGTTTGGATTATTTTCTATTGTTTTGGCAGCCTCCATATAAATTGCAACAGTCTTTTGATTTGAAGATATTCTTAGTGAGTAAGGTTAATAGCAACCATTAGTAGAGAAAGAAGGATAAATAAGTTTCAAAAGTTTGAAAGAAAGTGACAACCTTGCACAATCACCAAAAAATAGTAAAAGAAGTATTGTTGTAGCCATGAAGACAGTAAGCAACTTCAAGTAAAAGACAATCATAGTTTAAGAGGACAGTGTTTCTGAAGGTCACGGTTCAAGAAATTTTGATGGAGGGGAATAAGGATAAGCTTTGTTCTCTAGTGAGGGTATTCAAACAAATAACAGAGACAATCATATGAGAAAATTTCATGTAATAGCATCCATCACAACATTTTAAGACAACAAAGTCATTGTGTTTGTATCATCAATAGAGACAGATGGGCCTGTGGATCATAAAAGCAAAGATCAATAATATAGTGATAGTGATGCATTCAATAAGGGCAAACTTGAAAATGTCAAGACATTTGTGACTAACCATCAAAAACAATAGTTTATGGACCTTAGAGCAGCGAAGGATTGCAAAGAAGCTTACTACAATGGACACAAAGAGAACATCACAGGCACTCTGATTAACGTACAATCCCCTATGAGAAAGGATGGTTGATAATAGTGAAAAGATATGAAAAGATAACCATCTTAATCATCAAAGAAATTTTCATGGAATAAGATAGTGAGATTTGAATTTCAAATTCAAATCAATCTTTAATGCAAGCTCAAATTTTCAAAGATGAGCCAATAGGGTCGTTCAAAGAGAGATCCCTAATTTTAAAAGAGTTTTCAAGGACTTATCTATAATTCTACACCTGATTTGAAGGCCCCCAAGAGTTATTCATCACCCAAGGGGAGTTTTGAGATAGTTAACAGCCACTAAACCTCAAATCTAGCCCTCTTTTTGAGGAATTTTCAAGTCATCTTGCCCAGCTGCTGAAAAGGGTGACTCACAACCAGTTAATAATCGATTTTGAGGGGTTGGAGAAGTCAAAAATCAAGTCAAAGACAACCAACAATTTAAAATTCAAATATTTTGGAGCTCCTTCTTGATATAAGTCATTTTCCTTCTTTTCTTCTTAGTTCTGAGTTTGTTTTTGCTATAGAAGCAACATCTATGCTTTGTAACACATTGTCTTATGAGTATTTTTTAGATTTATGTAAAGTTTTTTAGACTTGTAATGAAAAAGACTTCTATTTCTCAATAAAGAAGATTAGTTCCTTTTCAAACGATCTTTTGTTCTAGCATTATATGTGAGTAATTTAGATAAAAATATTATGATTTTGTTAAAAATACTTCATTTCTATCTTATTCTTTCAATGCTTGATTCAAAGAACAACATGTTATAGTGCAGGTCATGGATTGTGCATTTTGTTTTTTGTTGAATGAATGTTGTTAAATAATCATTTTTTTCCTTCAATCAAACAATAAACATCCAAACCTTTCACATAAAATATTAATGCAAAACAAGTATAGATGAGTTGTGAGTAGAGATAGCTTCGTAGTTGAGAATTTTTTGTAAGTTCAATAGAAAATCAAGTCCTTTGATCATTGGTGTATCATCTTCTTAGTTTAGTTTTAGTTTTGTAGCATACTTCTATCCCTTTTTCAATCAAGTCATTAGTTCTTATGATATCTAAAGGGGAGCCAACCCATAATCTGGAGGTCCATCTTCACTATGAGCAACTCATAGGCTCGAAGATGTTCCCATGTTTCATGGGATTGCTAAGCTTCCAGCTTAGCTCTCATGTGCAAATCCTTGTGACAACAAGTACAATTGGTTGCAAAGGGGTACTTGTAGGTTGAGGGAATAGATTACAAATTATATATTTTATCTCCCATTACAAAGATGACATCTATTCGGTTTGTGTTATCACTTTCTACAACCTATAATTGGAAAATTGCATAGATGTATGTGAAGATAGCATTCCTTCATGGTGATTTGGAGGAAGAAATCTATTTGTCATATTAGCTTAATAATTTCATGGTAAAAGGTAAATAAAATCTAGTTTTGCAACTTGAATAGTCCTAATATGATCTAAAACAATCTCCTAGGTTTTGGTACCAAAATTTTGATACCTAAGTGTTGGGTTTAAAATTTCAAAGGTAAATTTGATCATTGTATTTATTTCAAAACAAATAGTGGCCACATTCTTACTATTTTATTATATGTAGATGATATGTTTCTCTTTTGGGATGGATCTTTGTAATCTGACTTGAAGTATTAGTCGTTAGCCCAGTTTGAAATGAAATGATAAATCTAATATAAATCTTGGGCTAAGCTAGAGTATGTGAGTTCTATGTTAGAAATATTAAACATGACAAGTTGTAGATCAACGATAGTTCCTATGGAATAATGATGAAATTTATCTATGAAGGATTGCCCAAAATCTTTGAATGGGGTAGAGGACAAGACCAATGTTCCTTATGCAGCTGTTGTTGGTTATCTTATGTATGTCATGGTCTATAATAGAACAAAAATTTCCCAAGTCGTGTGAGTTTGAAGTCTATGTATCCCTAATCATGGATGGGTGCATTGGGATGTAGTTAAGTAGATGTATGAGGGTTACTTTTGAGTATTCCTTGTGTTTTCATGGTTATCCTACAAGACCTTGACATCATGTAAGTATCCATGAATATGTGGTGTCTAATGTAAAAATAAAGAAAGGTGGGATTAAGGAAAAGATATTCTTTCACACAAACATTGGAATATGAAGCCACAAAGATGTGATTAATTTAACTAACTCTTGATAAAGAGAGTCAAATAGTACCTTAGGGCTTCTATTCCTTCGCTACTTTGGAAAGTGTATGGATTTGAGATGATGTTAAATTAGGATTTAGATATGATGTAAATGAAAACCTAAAAGGTTGTAATAGCTTGATGCATAAACAAAAACATTGTAACATGCACAAAAATGAATAGGAAATATAGAGGTGCCCCTATGACTAAAACTTGAAGTTTGATTTAGTGGACTTGGTTGCCAAGAATGCTCTAGTGTTCTGACTTCTTAGGACCAAGATTCTCAAAGTTCCCAAGTCCTAGACCATGGTGCTCGAAGTGCCTTGGTCTAGGGTTCTTCTATCTTGGTTTTGGGTACCTTTTTGTATCTATTTGTTGGATTTCCCCTGTTCTTTCTATCTCCAGTTGGTCCAATCAAGGTTAGGAGGGTCCTCAAAGAGAACAACCTAGATCATCCAATAAATCAAACACAACACAAACAACATAGTGCGATGGAGGCAATGCAGAATTAGTCTTTATTGTATCATAAAATTTGATATCAAACTACCAGCAAAATCCGGGCTCATAGATTCGGCTCACAGGCCTGATAACACAACATCCAGGCTCAAGCAAGAATGGTAGCCAACTCCGGATCTCGAAGACTTATGATTATTCTTCTATCTTTGATCTATTCTATCTTAATTTATTCTAGAACTACAAATACAATGATTTATATGAAATGCAAGCTCCAAAGTGATCCACGTTGGCCCAAGAAGGAACAAACACTGAAGAATGAAAAATAAAACGTCTAGAACACAAGGTCAGCCTCCACCAAGGAATCCCTCTGAAAACAACATAGAATGATGTGCGGACCCAAAAGGAAGGTTAGTCACAAACTAAGGCATGTTGGAAACAACAATAAGGATCCACAAGAATCACCAATAGCAAATAGGTCCAGGCGACTCTGGTACATAGGAAAGAAAACTATCCCATATTTCGGAAGTGATCACTTGCCAAAAAAAGATCCAAACATCCCGTGGACCACAAATAAGATTGATGAACATGTCCATGAACCAAATCAAGCTCCACAACATCTGTTGAGCAAACAAAATGAAATACTAAAAGAAATACTGAAACTGTAAAATAGGAAACAAATTGAAAGGAATATATTTTTTATTGATGCAAGATTGTCAAGAACCAGGGATTCTCCTACATCAAACATCTGAGTTTGATTGAAAAGTGAGTCCCTCACTTTGCCGGGGCTAAAGGAATACCAAGATGGTCCACTCAGCCTGATAAATCCATGATGAATCTTCAACTGGTCTGCCTTTTCACTTCACAAGATACTCTCTTTACTACTTGCTACGACTGCTATGCCCAATTCTGCTATCCAAAATCTCTTCAATCTGGTCTGATACCTTCTAGGGTATCTGGTTCTCCAAGTTTTGCTACATTGTCTCCATTTAATTCTACCTCATGATACTGATACAAATCTGTAATGTTGAATACAATGAAAATACCTAAAGTATCTGGTTACTCCACTTCATATGCATTTTCGAAACTGAATTTCCTCAAGATCTTGCAAGGTCCAAACTTCTTCATCTTCAACTTGTTATAGGTTCCGACTGGGAATCTCTCTTTTCTTAGATACACCATCACTTCATCGACAACTTCAAATTCCTTATTTCTTCTCTTCTCATTTTCTTTCTCCTTATACTTGTTGTCTATGTCCTCCAAATGTTTTATAACCTAATTATGTACTATCTTCATATGCTTTGGAAATTCCCTTGCTTCTACACTTTACTTGTCCTCATTACCAATGTCTCTCAATTCTTATATGCCTCTATGGTGTACTCTGGTAACAATCTCAAATGGTGTTCTTCTGGTACTCCTATTCACTGAATTATTGTAGGAAAATTCTAGTTTTGCAAGAATCAAGTCCCAAGTTTCGTTTTTCTCTCCAACTAAGCATCTGTCATGCCCAAACTCTTGGGCAAAACACAACCAACAATTTTTTTTTGAAACACTTAATTACATGCAACCGTCAGTTAAATAGTTGCGACAACTCAACAAGATGTTCCAAGTGAATTTTTAAATGATATTAAATACTATTATAACAATTACGATAACTCCTATTATCAAGCGGTTCGAAATAAATTTATAAGAGTAATAATAAATTCACTCAAAATTCCCCTTTTATTTCGGTTGTGATTATTAGTACATAATTAAATCCATCTCTTCTAATTACACATTAACATAATTACTTGGTTCATCATTAATTATTTATTACATATCAAATTTCCTCAATCCTGTTAATACATCCTTTCTTAATATTTTAATTTAAATGTGGAATATTAAAAGAATTATTATTATTATTTTATTTCCTCAATTTTAACCCATAACTTAATTCTAATCCACTCCCTAAACAAATTGACAAGGTACGATTTGTTTCCAATAATCATTTATTGCTTTAAGGAACTAATTAAATTTAGTCCTACCTCTTAGCTTATAGATGTCTATCATTAATTAAATTATGATTAATTTTAACTGACTGAAGAGTTGCTTAAATTCATAATGATATTCGTCCCGTAAGGTTTAATCTCACAAACCTATATTTAGAATAAACTCCAAAGTAGTAATAAAATCTAAATACATCCTTTTGTTTCACACCCTTAAGTCTAACAAATAAACACCTAATAAAATATCAGATCTACCATTTATCCTTAAACAACATTATCATTAAATGTCTAAGGTATGGTAAACATTATTATATAATAAACTATATAAAAAGAAGTCTTATATATATATATAATTAAATTATTTATATTTTTCCTTAACAATTGTTGGTACAATATACCCAACTCGCTCATATAATTTTATCTCGCTCTAAATCTATATATATGTGTGTGTGTGTGTGTGTGTGTGTGTGTGTGTGTGTATACATATACATATACATATATATACATATATATACATATATATACATATATATACATATATATACATATACATATACATATATATACATACGTACATATATATATGTATATATATGTATCTGTATATGTATATATATATATATATGTATATGTATATATATATATGTATGTATATATATATATATACATATACATATACATATATATATATATAAATATATATGTATATATATATACCTAAATACATATATATATAAACTTTAAATATGTTTCACATTATATAAAACAACCATGGATACCCTAATTTTATTACTATAAAAAAATAGCACTCTTTATTTTATTCATTTTTTTCTTATTCTCCATATTACCCTAGCCTTAATCGGCTAGGGTTTTATAAAAAAAAAAATTATTTGAAACTTGGATTGTGTAGGGGGCTATGAGCAAGCAACGGCCATGGCATGCAGGCGGGGTTTTATGGAGGGTGCGGGGAAGGCAAGCGGTGGTGACCTCAGGGGCACCGCTCACTGTGGACTCGCACAGTGGCGGCGACCACTGTGGTTGCCCACAGTGGCGACTCCCGGCCGCGCCGTCCACTATGCTAAGCACAGTGGTTCGGCCCTTCCGCTGTGGCTCGGCCGAACCCTATTTTTTTTTTTTTTTTTAATATATATATATTTTTTAAATTTAAAAATAAAATAATATATTTAAATATATATATATATATATGTGTGTGTGTGTGTGTGTGTGTGTGTGTGTGTGTGTGTGTGTATATCTGTGTGTGTGTTTATATATATATATATGTATATATATATGTATATATGTATATATATATGTATATATGTATATATATCTACATATCTACATATATATATATACATATATACATATACATATATACATATATATATATATACATATATACATATACATATATACATATATATATATATACATACATATATATATATATATGTATGTATTTATATATTTATATATTTATATGTATATATATATATATGCACCAATATGTGAAATATGTTAATATATTTAAACTAAAATTTATAAATAAATATATATACAGATATATATTTATTTATATGCTTATGTTTTGGAATTCTTATTAATTTCTTAGTTTCTAAAGGAAATAAATAGGCTAACTAAATATAGGTTTTCTTTCTATAAAAATAAGAAATTAACAGCATTGGATATACTTAGAACGACATTTTTTAAAATTTATTCATTCCCATTAAATTTGATTAACTATAGAATTTATTTCTGCATTAAATAAATGTCAGAGTCTGATAATTTTATAGCAACTATCCAAATGACAAATTTTAATGAATAAGTTAGATACATCTTCTTTCCTAAATGGGTACAACATATAGTTTCCTTTTACATTTCTGCACTTATAATATCAATTACTCTGTTTCCAAATCTTTTTCTGCAAACAATTAAAACAACAACTTCTACTTGTCCTTTTCTTTCCTTTCAACAACCTGCAAATAAATCAATGCTATGACCATGGAGTGCTCACCTCCCAGCCTAGGCTAACTAGTAGCCACCCCCGAGCTCAGAGAACCAAGCCCTAGACAGGTAACACACATGCAAACTCAAATAAACAAGGGAAAAAAACCACAATCACATTCCCAACCCAGGCTACACTGCACCACACAATGTGATGTCTTTTCAAGGGTGGTAGTGGACCAAGTACCCTGAGGAGACTGCAAGTATGGTAAAACATATAGCCACCTCATGGAAAACCAAAACATATAGCCACCTCATGGCAATCAAAATACATCAAGTGTAACAACCCCACATTCCTTATGCCCCCCAAGGCATTCATGCCCTATTTCACTCCTTATGACCCCCAATGCATAAACAAGCCATGCAGTAAGGGTCACATAAAATCCCTTGTGATCACTCTCATAACGAGAGCCTCTCACTCGAGGGCTATCACTTCTACCACCCACAAGACCCTCCTCTCTCCCAAGAGTAGGAGGTCTTGATTACTCCCAAAACACATACATGGCATAAGCATAAAACACCAAATAAATTTCCAAGAAATACATGCACCAAAACAAGTCTTTTACACAAGCATTTCTTTCAAAACAACATGCAACAAGAAAATATTATAAGAAAAATAAAAAAAAACAACCTTAAACTGCCCAAAGGTATGCTAGTTTTGTCGAGGATGAGCAACCCAATTCCACAGTTCTTTTCTTTCTACCCTTAGCTGAAATCTCAATCCAAAATCTATCTTTTTCTTTACAAAATTCTTTTGTCTCCAAAAATGGAGAGTGGGTGATTACCCCCAAAATCTCTCTTTCTTTCTTAAGAAGACACTAGTGTGAGTTCTCTCAAGTTTCCAAAACTGAAAAGGAAAGTAAGGTAAAATGGGAAAGGGACTCTCATTTGAAAAGGAAGGTTCACAACTTAGTTCAAGTCTTCAAACTTCAATTTTCGCACAGCTTAGAAAAGTCAATTTTTAGGGTGTCTAAAAGGTCACATGGAAGTAGAAACTTGCCTAAAATTACCCCTAACCCTTAGGTATACCTTATGGGCTTTAGGAAACCCTATTAAACTACCCCTAGGTGTCCATTTAGCCCTTTTTAAACCCCTCTGAAGTTTATTTTCGGGTCAAACCTATGTTGACCATCCCAAAGATTCTTTACCCAAGGCATTTATGGAATCACATTACATTAATTGAAAAAGCTATAGTTAAACAATTCCCTCCAAGAGACAAATTTAAAAACTCAAACATAAATCAACACATGTCCAGTGATGCAAATAAAATACCTTTACAAAATTGCACATGAAATCTTGTCTCTTGTTGGATTTAAATAGATCAAATAAATAACATTTAACACACATGCATCATCTAATATTACAAATAAAATATGACACAATGGGGTGTTGTCTCTCCAAATAGACAAACCCTGGTTTTACGAACATACATAGGTCTAGGTTTGGTTCTCCATAATATTTCCATGGTCACATGGGTAATCTTTTCCTACGCCACTCAAATACACATTAGTAATTTCCAATAACCTCATATAATATTAAACACATGAATTAGAATACACATCAAACACATCGCATACAATTTACATTTGAACAATTCACTATATCTCATACCCAAATAAATCCACATAAGCAATTATCATAATTCTCATAATTTTGGTCCACACATAAAACATACATCCTAATTCTATCATCATAATAAAGTTCTGCAAATCCAATAATGACATACATCATCTCCAATTTATCCTATTCTAGAATCATATAGAGTTCTATATCATAAAGCATATAAATGAACATCAACATCCATCAATGTTATCCAATCATGGAATCATATAAGTTCTACATCCAGACATAGCTGACATACGTTAAATCAAGATTATCTAGTCAATGGATCTTTTAAGATTTCAAATTCATAACACATCAAAATGTACACCACAAGGTGCAATAACTCTATAACTTGGTTCAATTACTTTTCTCACCAATCTATTTGTCTAACACAGTCCATTCTATTGAATTATAAAGCATTTATTAATAGGGTCAAACATGGTCAACTAAGTTAATCAAAGCTAGGTTTGGGGAAGGCCTTACAACATCTCAATAGATTTCTCAAACTTTTATTCACTACCTCTGTCTGTCCATCGGTCTATGGGTGAAAAGTAGAACTGAACTTCAAATTTGTCTTCATCTTCTTCCAAAGTGTTCTCCAAAAGTATCCAACAAAATTAGTGTCTCGGTTTGAAACTATGCTCTTAGGCAATCCATGTAATCTTACCACCTCTTTGAAAAATAGGTCAGCTACATGCACATCATCTATTGTCTTCTTACAAGGTATGAAATGTGCCATCTTCAATAATATATCCACAACCACAAATATAGAATCATTTCCTCTATGTGTTTTAGGTAATCTAAGTATGAAATCCATGCTTATGTCTTCCCAAGGTCTCTCTAGGACTATCAAAGGCTTATACAATCCAACATTTTGACTACCACCTTTTGCTAGTTGACAAATATTGATTTTTCAAATATTGCAAAGATTGATGATCAATATACAACACAAACTCCTTAGTCAATAAATAATGTATCCACTTCTTCAATGCTTGAATTATGGCATAAAACTCCTGATTAGATACTAAATACCTTCTCTTTGCATCATTCAATTTCTCACTAAAATAAGCTACGAGTCTTCCCTCTTGACTCAATACTACTCCAATTGCATTCCCACTTGCATCACAATCCACTTGAAAGACTTTGCTAAAATCTGGTAAAGCCAACATAGGTTGTTCTATTACCTTCTTCTTCGGCAACTCAAAAAACTTATTTTCTCCTGATGTCCACTTGAAATCCTTCGTATCTCCTCTCATTGCTTTTGTCATAGGGCTAGAAATTGAACTAAAATTTCTGATGAACTTCTGGTAGAAACTAGCCAACCCATGAAATGATCTTACCTCTCCAATTCTCTCTGGTGTAGGCCAATCAACAATTTCTCTTACTTTCTCAGGATCCATCTTCAATTCACCCGCAGATATCATAAATCACAAATAAACTAACTATTCCTTCATGAAACTATACTTCTTAATGTTTATCAGGAACTTCTCTTCTCTCAACCCCTGCAAAACTTGTCTCACATGCAACATATGCTCCTCCTTTGTCTTACTGAAAATCAAGATGTCATCCAAGTACACAATAACAAACATACCCAAAAATTTCTTCAATACCTCATTCATTAATCTCATGAAAGTATTTAGTGCATTAGTCAGTCCAAAAGGCATCACCTAATAGTCATACAGTCCTTCATTTGTCTTAAATGTTGTCTTCCACTAATCTCCTTCTCTAATTTTGATCTGCTGGTATCCACTCTTCAAGTGTATCTATGTATAATATTTGGCTTCAGTCAAACAATCCATTATGTCATCCATCCTAGGCAAAGGGAATCAATATTTCACTATGATCTTGTTTAATGCTCAAGAATCTGTACACATCCTCCATTCTCCATTCTTCTTAGATGCTAATGTTGTTGGAACTACACAAGGAATCAAACTCTCTCTGATCAAACCTTTCTTCACCAATTCCGGCACTTGTCTATTCAACTCCTCATTATCTATTGGTGTCATCTGGTGTGTTGCTTTATTAGGCAAACTAGCTCTGGGAATCAGGTCCATGCAATGACTGATACTTCTCAAAGGGGTAATCCATCAAGTACATTATCTAAAATGATGTCTCCATACTTTGTCAACAATTATTTTATCTCCTTTGGTTGTTCTTCTTCATGCTCAATATTCTCAATCCTCTTAAGAACTAAGGAAAAACACATATTCTCATGTCTCATCCCATCCAGGAATTTCCTTCCATCAAAAAGACAAATTCTAGCATTAGTACAAACTTCACTCTTCATAGGCTCCTCCAAAGGCAACAAGATTTGTTTTTCCCCATTAGCCACAATAGTGTATACATTCCTTCTTCCATCATGCATTTCTTGTCTATCATATTGCCAAGGTCTACCCAACAAGATATGACATACATCAATAGGCTTAATATCACGCTAAAATTCATCATGATAAGTTACAATCTTCAATTTTACCAAACATTGTTCACTTACTAATACCTTATGTTCATCTTGAATCCATGCTATCTGATAGGGCTTAGGGTGTTTCAATCTCTCCAAATTCAACTTAGTCACCATTTGTTTTGAAACAAGGTTATCAGTACTACCACTATCAATTATAATTTTACAACACTTACCAACTACTTTGCATCTTGTCTTGAACAAATTCTTCCTCTACAAGGGCTCTTTCTCTCCTCTAGTATGATATAATGCTCTCCTCATCATCAAAAAATCTCCATCCTCCGGTCTGTTACCTGATTTGACAAGTTCCTATTTTTCCAAGGTCGCTCTTCCACAACTCTTTGTCTTCTTGCATTTAAAAGCATGATGTCCTTCTCCTCTACATTTAAAGCAAGTTCCTTTAAACACTCTCGTTTCTTG
Source organism: Cryptomeria japonica (assembly GCF_030272615.1). NCBI lineage: Eukaryota > Viridiplantae > Streptophyta > Pinopsida > Cupressales > Cupressaceae > Cryptomeria > Cryptomeria japonica. Next base: position 187,090,372 of record NC_081415.1, on the reverse strand, counting down.
TCTTTTGTCTTCCTTTCCATAACCCTCATTTTGGTAACCTTCATTTTCCTTCTTCTGGTAAATTTTTTTTTCATCTCTCCGGTATGAACTACCATCATGGCTAACTTCCTTGTCTTTATTCTAATCTGCATAGGCTCCTTGACCTTCGGTATAGGATCTTCCTCCCTAAAATCTCTGCCTCTACCTTGTTTCTTTTGTTCATGCCTTTTATTCAACTTCTCTTCCACCTTCAGGGCATATTGATAAGCTTCTTCAACACTTTGTAACTTGGTCAAACTGAGTTCATCTTGTATCCACATCTGCAATCTATTCAAATATCGGGCAAATTGTTCAATCTCATCATCAATGTGTCCAGATTTGATGTTTAGCTTGTAGGGAATCCTAAAATGGCACCATCCATCCCTTATCAGCCTCCCGTAGGCAGGGCGTAAAAATCGTTCAATATACTCTTTTACACTAGATTCCTTCTGCTTCACATTTGGCAACTTCCAGAATAAATTCACTTGATAGTTAGCGGCCAATAACTTCTATTTTAATTTATTAACCATCCACTCCCACGATTTGATCATTTTTTACCTCTTCTCTATCGATCTACCTGCAAATATTCCTACCAAAGAGACACATGACCTTTCAACCTATTACAAACATATTTCACCTTCCAGTCTTCCATGATGTTCTCAAAATCAAAATTTTTCCATCTCCATGATCCAATCCATCAATTCATCTAAATCTAACTTGCCATCATAATTTAGTGGGGTAAAATGTGGTTTGGTGTTCGCTTTACTCAAAACCCTCAATAAAATTTCTTCTTCAAGATCGATCACCAGTTGATTTGCTACTGTTTCTCCTGCCTCAACTTTTTCTTCATCATCGCTCACATCTTCAACATGTTGACCTTGTCTCTGGTCTATTTCAACATCTTCTAATCAGTTTGCAATTCCTCTCAACATTTCCATCACAATAGTGTCGGCATTTCCACACGCTCCACCACCTCTAGCATTTCTTCAAGCCATCTTCACGTAAGTTCTATGCAGTTGCGGATTAAATCTTCAATTTTGCCACTCCACAACAAAAAAATTACAGGACTTTGCAATTTCCAAAATGAAATCTCGCACTAATACCATTTGGTGCAATCATGGTTAGGAGAGTCCTCAAAGAGAACAATTCAGACTATGCAATAAACAAAACACAACACAAAAAACATAGTGTGATGGAGGCAACGTAGAATCATTTTTTATTATATCATAAAATTTGATTACAAACTGCTTGCAACATTTGGGCTCATAGATTAAAAACTGCTAGCAACATTTGGGCTCAAGCAAGAAGGCCGACCAACTCTGGATCTCCAAGTCTTATGATTATCCTTCTATCTTTGATCTATTCTATCTTGATTGATTCTAGAAGCACAAATACAATGATTTATATGAAATAAAAGCTCCAAGATGATCCATGTCGGCCCAAGGAACAAACACCGAAGAATGAAAAATGAAATGTGTAGAACACAAGATTGGCCTCCACCAAGGATTCCATTTGGAAATAAATAGAATGATGCGCAGACCTAAAAGGAAGGTTGGCCAAGAACCAGGGAATGTTGGAAACATCAAAATCAAGCTCCACAAGCATATAGGAAAGATCCACAAGAATCGCCAATAGAAAATAGGTCCAGGTGGCTCCAATACATAGGAAAGAAAACAGTCCCATATTCTGAAAGTGATAACTTGCCAGAAAAAATCCAAATGTCCCATGTACCACATATAATATTGATGAACATATCCACAAACCAAATCTAGCTCTACAACATCTGGTGAGCAAACAAAGTGAAATGCTGAAAGAAATACTGAAATTGCAAAATAGGAAACAAATTGAATGAAAAATGTTTTTGGTTGATGCAAGATTGCCAAGAACCAGGGATGCTCCTACATCTCTGCTCAAAACTTGTAGCTGCACATAAGAGGGAAAAAGGGAGTTGTTGATAGGGGTTTGCCTAGGTCAAAACCCATGTTTCAAATCAACCCTTGAATTGAAATTGAATTGGAAAAGCTTTCCTTTTAAGGGAAAGGCTAAATATGAATTGAAATGGATTTGATTATACCTTCAAATGATGAGGCAATGTCCTTATGAAGTTCTCTATGTGTTGATGCAATAACATGATAAATCACATGAAATCCATCATGAAATCATAATCAAAATATAATTGAAGATGTCTTGATGTAACTTGTTGCTCCTTGAATCTGATCTACTCTTGAATTGGTATGATATCATAACAATGAGATAATAATTAATTAATGAAATGAAATAAGAGGGATGCCTTATATAAGGATTTCATAATAAAATCACCTTTAGGCCAAATTAGAATTATCATATTTTTGCACAAAGTTAGATTTGAATAGGATAGGTTTGTCTTATTATCCTCCCAAAATTTGGGATAAAAAGTGCAGGATCAAGATGCATTTATCGACATTGTCACAATAATTTCAGCCAGAAGTTTTATGAATGGAAGATAATAGGGTTCTAATGTCAAAATTAGGTTTGTGCGACAATATATAATGTATAGATAATGGAAACATGTCTTGAGATTTGAAATGGGACACAATTTATAATAAATTAGTATAATAAAAGATAAAGGGAACACCTTGAAATAAGGGTCCAAACAATAAAGTGTTGATGTATTAAAATGGAATAAGACTCATAATATTGAATTAAAGATTAATTAATTACAAAAAATGTCTTACAATGCAGAGAGGAATGAAAAATAATAAAATGGGTGCTAGGTGAGTGTGAAATTGGACACCCTAATTAATGGTGTATATTTTATGATGCTACATTTATTTCCCACTTTTATGGAATATGATCTTCCAATCATAGTCACGGTAAATTAGAAATGAAGATATTGAGCATCTGAGAGAAAGACAAGCTAAGGATAGGAGAGCACTAAATTTGAGGCATGAACAAGCCTCCAAGCATAGGATCCTATCAATCCATGCAATTAAGCTTCAAGTATACACAAAAGAAAACAACATTAGTAGTTAAATATATAATTCCAGGTCAAATAGTTGAAGAGACCTCAACATCAAAAATGTCTCAACCACCAATATCATTCTCGAGATGCTATTACAAGAGCACAAGTGGACATATAGAAAGAACAACGATGTACATTTAATTGAAGAGAAAAGACCATGATCTAATGTTAGAAAAAGAAGGTTATGCTATTGGTTCATGAGAGAGATGGAGAGAGGGAACATGGATTCCATGGGCTAGTAAATTATGTTATGCTAGGTGATCTATGGAGTAGTGATAACTTTAACAAAAAATTGTGTAAAATATTCACGAATATTTAATTTAATTTTTTTAAAAATAATTTTAATTGGCGATTGTTATCCCTTTTTAAAGAAAGATATTAATTTTATTGGTGAATTTATTTATGTAAAGCGGAAAATCGAACCCTAGGTGTTCCCCCCACTCCAAGGAGAGAGAAAGGAGGTCACTAGGGTTGACAGTTTTCACTTAGGAGAGACTTTACATTCAAAAGAGGGGTTGAAACTCACAAGATCCAATCCCACACAATGCAAGGTTGAATTCTAAATGAGTTTCAAGGGTTGAGATAGCAAGGATACCCTCTTTTGTAAAGAATGTAGATAGAAGGATCGAACTAGGAGTGTATGTAAAAAGTAAGAAAGATTCACTTGTAGACGGAGATAGAGACACAGGATGAAGCTACGGACTTGGAATTAGCAGTAAAATGTCGAGACGATGTTGTCTTGCAAGTTTGAGCAAAAGTTGACAGGACGATGGCGCCCGGAGTGCACACGGTCCTCCGAAAAATCCACGAAACGAAGGGGGATCTGTTCATCTCTGCACAAGGATTCTAGATCTTCAATTACAGCCGTGTACCTGCAACCTACACACAGAAAAGAGAGGATGATTGGGGGGTTAGGGATTAGGGGTTTGCCTTTAGGTCAAACCCCGGTTTTGGAATTAACCAAGAAATGAGAATGTTGTAAATGTAAATGTTTGTAATGTAATCAAGTACTGATACCTTGTTGTAAGAATGTTTGTATTCTTACATGCGAAGGTGTAATGATGTTGTATGTTGTATGTTGTATGTTGTAGGAGATCTCCTCTTCAATGGTTGAATCCTTGTCTTGAATGCAACACCTAGCCTTGAATGGAGACCTAGAATGCTCAATTGCTTGAAGGAATGCTTGAATGTTTGAATGTCTTAATGTTTGCCTATCGCTTCCACCTCTTGCACACATATGTTTTTCCTCCCTCTTTTCATGAGGGGAAATGTAGTTTATATACTTGTCAATTAGGGTTAGGAGACTGATTTTTCTGACCTTAGGCCGACCTAGGAACATTATTTTCCAAATTGCAAACTTGAAGACCCGATGCCCAACAAGAGACCGGGTCCAAAATAGGGCCAGGGACCAGGGTGCTAGGCACCAGGGACCAGGGCGCTGGGCGCCATGGTCCCACCTACTAGGACAGCAGGGTGCAAGGAGGATTAGGCCAAGGTGCAGAAAAGATGCAGTTTTTGATGTCGTAAACAGGTTTCGGGGTCTCCATTCAGGTTCAGTGTTGTGCCGCCATCGTGAAGACCCAAATACAGTCAAAATTGCAAGTGTCACAATTTTACGATGCTACATTTAGCCCCCACTTTAGCGGGAGTATAAGCGTACGCCCATACTTCCAGTAAAGTACAAGGAAACAACATTGAAAGACTTTCACCATGTCGAGGAGGCAAGATAAACCAAGCCCGCAGTGGACTAAGGATCTTACGACTTCGATTGACAAAGTAAAAGAGAAGATCACGAAGGAGAACCATGACTGTTAGTAGTAAGGTTCCCTCACTATGAGTCATGCAAGAAAAATACCAAAAATTTTCAAGGCAAAGCTAATTTCGTCAAGAAATTTTTAAGTATCCTGAAGAGATATGGATGGAGTGTATGCCCCCTACGTTAAAGCGATCGCACACACCTCATCGGGGGTGATTGCTTTAAGGTAGTGATACACATAAGAAATGAGAAGGGAAAGGAGCACGTTATCACAAAGATTTAGCCCCCAAGTGTGAGATAAACCCAAGGATAATAGACACAAAACACAAATCACGAGGTGACTTCACTTTCCTTGGGGTCAGTATGATGTATGATAATTCATGTATATCATATGTATGTATGCATAATTGTTCTTCATTCCTCAATCAAGGAAGGTCACCTAGAAGAAGGGAACACATGTGTCTTTTGAGTCAACATGAGAGAGATCAAAAGAGATCTCAATGCTTTGCATCATCCTCAAGTAGACAACACTAAGGACAACAAATAGAAGAATAACAATAACACATAGAAGAAGTAACAAAAGAGATCAAGAGAGGAGGAGAGAATCTGCTATGCTAATGAACTAGTCTAGGACGTCATCCACCCCCCAATCTTGCTGATCAATATTTCGGGAAGGCAAGAAACACGCTAGAGGAGGAACATCCAACACAGCAGATGGAGCTATCACAAGATCCAAACAAGGGCTATGTTCATGTTCCAAGCCACGTTGTTCTTGTCTAGGAGCTAAGATAAGTGCTTTAGAAAATTTGTTAGATAAATCGTTATCAATATCAACATATTCATATTCACTATCAGAAGCAAGAGAAGTAACATTTTCATCTATATCATCATCAAGATTTATAAAAATAGGATCTTTAACTCACATGGGATCAAAACCATCATGCATCTTGTGTTTAGGAGATTCTGGCTCAATTTTTGGCTGAGGAGAAAATGGAATAATACTAGCTGAAGGTGTCTTTGGGGATTGCAAAGTTTGTGAAGCAGCTGCACAAGCTCTAAGATGACGCTTTCATCGGCGTTCATGCGTAGAATGATTTTGTATAGTCTTAGTAGGAAGTGGAGAAGATTGAGGAGGAGGAATGTTCTCATCCTTATCACTTGGGTGTTTAGGTTGTGGTCTCTTAGGTTGGGTAATAGGAGAAGAGGAAGGTCTCTTCTCTTTATAAGAGGAAGGAGGGGGAACTGCTCCATATAAAGGAGGAATATTTGGTTTAGGAAGGAGTCCAAGTCCATCATGACGAGGAGGTATAGGTCTACTTTTAGAAAGTTTATTAGACATAGACAAAGTCACATCCATTGGAATGGGTTGGGAATCTTCTTGAGGAAAGACATTAGTTTTATCTTTCAAAGGAAGAACTTCCTTCTCAATAACGATAGGAATATCAAGTTTGGGTGTTCTAGGTTCACTTAGAGATAGGATCATATCTTTTTTCCACTTTTGATAAGATTTGAAAAGATGATCACTTCGCGGTGGAAGAGATTGGAATTTTTTAGGCCAAAAATAATCAATAGGAACACTAGAAGTTCTTTCAGCTAGTTTAAAGAGACTATGATTGACAATAACAACTTCACCATTATGGGGAAATTTCAAACACTTGTGAATAGGAGAAGCAATAGCTTTCATGGAAGATAGCCAAGCATAGCCTAGCTTCACACAAAATTGTTCGGATGATGGAATAATAGCAAAGCTCACATCAAGGGATTTGTTATGGACCTCAATAGGTAATGTAATAGAACCAATTTCAGGAGAAGAAAATGCATCAAATAATTTCACAACCACATTTGTTTTGTCATAGATCACTTGATTCAATTGTAAAGTAAAAAGAAATTCTTCAGTAATGACATTAACCATGCAAGAAGGATCAATAAGAACTCCACGGCAAGGTGTATTCTTGACTTTTGCAACTATATATAAAGGACCATTAGGTGCCCTGATAGTTTCACTGGAATCAAATGTGATGGAAGGTTCTTTAGGGATTTTCTACTACTCTACAAAGTTAATCACATTCGGAGTCACAGACACAAGACCATCAGGTGAGAAAGAGGAATCATTAGTCTCAATCACATTAGAGGTATGAGAAGGTAATGGATCAGTAAAAATCTTAAGATTTTCGTTAGGAGGAGCTACAGATGTGTTGCCTTTATCATTCACACCTGAAACAGAGATAGTATTATTATCAATCAAATCTTGAATTTTACCCTTTAAAGCAAAACATTTTTTAGTATCATGCCTAGGTTGATGATGAAATTGATAAAAAAAATTATTATCAAAATAGGGTGAATTAATCTTTGCAGGATCTATTTGCTTTATAGGAGGGAGAGTAAGCACATTTTGTTCCAATAACTTATTCATAATACTATGCAATGATTCATTCAAAGGAGTAAACTTTCTTTCTTTCTTGAAAAACTTAGAAATAGGAGGCACACTTGATGCTACATTCACATTATTGTTGATGATGTTTTCATTGAACTTAATGAACCCTCTATTCAGTTTAAACTTCCCAAATGGTTGTTGACTACTATCACCCTTATCACTCGGAGCCATAGGATTTGCTTGTTCCATTTGACTCACAGTAAGTTGATAATTGTGAAGAGTTGCACACAACTGTTGAAAAGAAGTAAAATCAGAAAATAGAAGTTTCTCTCTAATATCTTTTTGTAAATTAGAAATAAAGATTCTTTGAATATCATTGTCAGGTATTGGAAAAGAAATTTGAGCACACAAATGCTTATATCTACCAATGAAATTAGTCACTTTTTCTTTAACTCCTTGTTTACAATGCATTAAATCAATCAAAGTAACTTTAGGACTTATATTGTTTTGAAATTGTTGAATAAAAGTATTTGCAAGTTGTTGGAAAGAAGTAATAGAATAGGAAGGCAATGAGCAATACCATTGTAGAGCCTTATCTCTTAATGTTCTAGTAAACAGTTTTGCAAGTAACCTTTGGTCATGAGCAAAATCGGTACATATTGTTTGAAAGGTCTTAACATGTGTTAGAGGATCACCTTTACCATTATAAAGCTCCAACTGTGGGATTTCAACATGCTTAGGGGGGATAGCTTGAACAATGTCAAGAGAAAGTGGGCTCGCAACATCAAATGTGGGCACACTAAACTTAGATTGATTCATAGAGGCAATTTGTTGCTGTAAAGAAGAGACAGTTTGTGCAAGATTGTTAATGGTCACTTCAGTCGAAGAGTTCATATTAGACATGTTAGATTGCGATGGAGGTATTATGTTATTGAAAGAAGGTATTGATTAAGAGTAGGGTGGCGGGACACTATGATGGTTAGTCATAGGAGATGATTGGAAAAAGGGAGCACCACAAGGAGGAATGGAATGGTTGAATGAATTACCCCTTGCGTCATGTTCATTTGTGGAGATGTAAAAGGGACACTCATTGAAGGAATGAATGAAGAAGTCGGATTGAATGAAGAAAGAGGGTTGATTGAAGAAGAAGGGTTGCCCCCATGATTGGTGATCATAGGTGGAATGTTTTGTATTGAAGTAGTCATTATGTTTGATGTAAAAGTAGGTATACTAGCAATAGAAGTTGTCAAAGGGATAGAATGATTGACTTGAGTAGGAGGTTGTGTATAACCTAAAGTTTTGGCACAACTCTTCATAGGCATCACATTCGAATCCATGATGTGTGCAATACTATGCAAAATATCAATTCCATTCTTATCACTTTGAACCTTACGTTTTAGACCCTCAATTAATGAAAGAGCTTGACTATCGGGGTATTCTTGAGACATCCATTGCTGAAAATCATCAAATTCGTTATCCAATTTCGAAAGTTGTTCTGCAGAAACCTCATGGAGAGCTTCTTCATCATTAAGAGGATTAGAGGAATTACCTGTGTCCTCATTAAAAAGGCCATTCAAATTAGGTTCCATCTCCTCGGTAACTAAACCTTGGAAAGACTTAATTCTAAGGCTTTGTCTTACGGGAATAGTGTAAGTAGGGCTTATTGTTGTAAAACTCATGCACTAGAGAGGGAGAAAAGATTTTGAATTTTGAAAAACAAAGTTGGTAGAATTGAACAATGAGATAATTATTATCCAATTTGAACTTTGTGAAAGAAGAGGGAAACACAACTTCCAAGAAAGGCAGGCACAATTGAAAAATTAGGGCCAAGGGAGGTAGCTCTTAATTTTAATTGTTATCTTGAAAATTGAAATCTTGAATTTTGAATTTATTTTTGAATTTAGAGGTAGCAAATTTTAATAAAATCAGCCAATCTCCTAGATTTAAGCTGTTAAATGCAATCATGACAATCTCCCAAAATTTTGAAAAAAATATCGAGGACCGTGGCGAACGGAGTGCACACGGTCCTTGCAACTTTTTCCGAAATTTTCAGGGATGAAGGTTATGATGATTTTAAAGCTAATCTTAAAAAATTGAGTGATTTTACGATCTGTAGATAGGCCAAATTAAAGTTGCAATCTCAAAATTGAATCCTACCAAGATTGTTGAAAAATGCAAAATTTGAATTTTGAAAAAGAGAGGGAAACTGAAATTTTGAATTTTATGATTTTAGAGGGAATACTAAAAGAAATGCAAGCTTTGAAATTTAAAAGTTGACTCAATTTCATGCAAAATTCAATTTTGAAAGGGGAAATCAAAGTTGTTGCAATTAAACGCTTAATTTCAAAAGTCACAAATTGCAAAAATTTGAATAAAGCACTGAAACTTTGAATGAATGCCAACACACTTTTTAGATTTAGGACAGTAAGAAACACAATTTTGACACAAAATTTCAATTTCAACAACTTTTGAATGATTAGAAGCCTTAATCCAAGCAATCACTAGACCAACTTTGACTTTAATTTTGAAAGTGTTAGGATTGATGAAATCAGCCCAGATTCTGGATTCTAGCAAAAAAATACAGTAAGATCTAGCTCCCGAAATTTCGGAAAAAATGTCGGGGACAATGGCGCCTGGGGTGCACACGGTCCTTGTAACTTTTTTCGAAATTTTTAGGGATGAAAGATATTGAGATTTTGTTGCGGAATCCAAAGTTACAACCGATTTGGAGGTGTTCTGATCAGTGAAATCATCGATCAAAGGTTGAATCAAGAGGGTTAAAAATTAGGGTTTTGACACTTAACCACTTAATTTTTAGAATTAAAGCACAAATATGAATTGATAATTTGCAATAGAAGGGTAGATCTGAAACAAGCATTAACAATTAAACATTTCACAAGCCCAATTACTAAAAAGAAAATTTTGGGTTTTTATGCAATTAACCTCTAAAATTTGCAAAAGATCAAACATGGAAATGTAATTAAGGAAACAAATTTTCTTTTTTAGATCTAACCATGAATAATCAGAATTAGGATGTTCACGTCAGGTTCACCAAAATGTAAAGCAGAAAATCGAACCCTAGGTGTTCCCCCCACTCCAAGGAGAGAGAAAGGAGGTCACTAGGGTCGACGGTTTTCACTTAGGAGAGACTTTACATTCAAAAGAGGGGTTGAAACTCACAAGATCCAATCCCACACAATGCAAGGTTGAATTCTAAATGAGTTTCAAGCATTGAGACAGCAAGGATACCCTCTTTTGTAAAGAATGTAGATAGAAGGATTGAACTAGGAGTGTATGTAGAAAGTAAGAAAGATTCACTTGTAGATGGAGATAGAGACATGGGATGAAGCTACGGACTTGGAATTAGCTGTAAAATGTCGAGATGATGCTGTCCTACAAGTTTGAGCAAAAGTTGATGGGACGATGGCACCTGGAGTGCACACGGTCCTCCGAAAAATCCACGAAACGAAGGGGGATCTGTTCGTCTCTGCACAAGGATTCCAGATCTTCAATTACAGCCACGTACCTGCAACCTACACACAGAAAAGAGAGGATGATTGGGGGGTTAGGGATTAGGGGTTTGCCTTCAGGTCAAACCCCAGTTTTGGAATTAACCAAGAAATGAGAATGTTGTAAATGTAAATGTTTGTAATGTAATCAAGTACTGATACCTTGTTGTAAGAATGTTTGTATTCTTACATGCGAAGGTGTAATGATGTTGTATGTTGTATGTTGTATGTTGTAGGAGATCTCCTCTTCAATGGTTGAATCCTTGTCTTGAATGCAACACCTAGCCTTGAATGGAGACCTAGAATACTCAATTGCTTGAAGGAATGCTTGAATGTTTGAATGTCTTAATGTTTGCCTATCGCTTCCGCCTCTTGCACACATATGTTTTTCCTCCCTCTTTTCGTGAGGGGAAATGTAGTTTATATACTTGTCAATTAGGGTTAGGAGACTGATTTTTCCGACCTTAGGCCGACCTAGGAACATTATATTCCAAATTGCAAACTTGAAGACCCGATGCCCAACAAGAGACCGGGCCCAAAATAGGGCCAGGGACCAGGGCGCTGGGCGCCCTGGTCCTGAGGGACCAGGATGCTAGGCGCCATGGTCCTAAAGGACTAGGACCAGGGCGCTAGGTGCCCTAGTCCTGAGGGACCAGGGTGCTAGGTGCCATGGTCCTAAAGGACCAGGGCGCTGGGCGCCATGGTCCCACCTCCCGAGATAGCAGGGTGCAAGGAGGATCAGGCCAAGGTGCAGAAAAGATGCAGTTTTTGATGTCGTAAACAGGTTTCGGGGTCTCCATTCAGGTTCAGTGTTGTGCTGCCATCGTGAAGACCCAAATGCAGTTGAAATTGCAAGTGTCACAATTTTACGACGCTACAATTTATATCAATTTTTTTGGTAGAAAATATTGGCGAATTTTGGAAAATAATAAGAGTGTGCATTTATTGTAAATCTTTTCATTTAAAAAATTAGTTTTTTATAGAAAAGTAGAGGCCTCAAGGTGGATATCATTAATGAGTTTAAGGGGTAGACTCTACTTTATTTAGTTTCTACCATTACTTTAAAATAATCTAATAGCCCTGTTTGTATTTTGTGAGATAAAATGTACCAACAATTTGTAATACTCATGGGGCCAAAAATTACTTTTAGACCATTGACTTTCATTGAGGTCAACTATTCAAAAGTAATTTCAACCCCCATGAGCATTACAACTTGTAGGTACAATTTACCTCATAGAATACAATGAAGGCCATTAGATTATATTTTAAATCATTGGTGGAAACTAAATATTGTTGATATAACCCTGAAGTAACTCATAATTATGATATATTATTGGTAAATTAGTTTAGATTTCTACAATAAATTATAAAATATTGACAAATCTCATCCACTCATGTTTCAAATATTGTGGTGAACCTTTGAGCTAAAAAATTAATAAAATAAATTCTTTGGTGATTTAAATAACACTAAAATAAAAGTTGAACTTCTTACCCAAATGTTGATTCCCAAATTTCAAAAAATAGCCAATTGGCCACTAAAAAAATCACCATTGTGGAGGTGTCAAGTTTTGGGAATGAAACATGATAATGCAACAACTTGTATAAAAATAGATAAAATGGGGATTAAATACAAGGATGCAAAAATATCACAAATAATAGATATGATAGGGATGAAATATGAGTATGCAATAATTCCATATATGACAGTTGAGGTGAAACATGAGTATGCAACAATGCCATATATGCTAGTTGATAAAGATAACTGAAAATGCAACTAGGAGGCCACATATATGCCCCCATTAAGATGTCAACATAGTCATATGTTGATATCTTAAGGTAAAAAACAATCAAGGATAAACACCTTCAACACCAAGGAGATATACTTAAGGAAACAATGCTCATGCAATCTAAGCTAAAGAGGGCATAGATCTTTTGAGGCAATGAATAGATAGTTGTGAAAGAGATCTATCTTGCAACAAGTGTAAAGGGAATCCTTTTGAGGGATGCATGATTGACGAAGGAGGAAGATATCTTTGCATAAATGAATATACCTCTAAGATCAAGTTATGAAAGATGAAACTCATCAAAGGAAAAAGTGAATCCCTAGAAAGGAGGAAGATTTGATAGACTTTCAACACTAAGGAAGATGTCCTAACGAGGGATACATTCTTTTAAAGAAAGAATAAGATCCTCATTAGGGATACTTCTTTCAATAAGAGATAGGAGATCCTCAACAAGGATATGCACCTCCACAATCAAGAAGAGTTCCTTATAGACAACACAACTTCAACATGTTGATTGCAACTAATATATAAACCTATGTCCAAGAATCTATTTTTTCTTAGGATGGTTTCTTGATGTATCTAACTTATTGAAGACGTTATTATTCATGGCTTTACTCAACAAATTATCTTGTATAGTTTATTTTCTTTTTTCTAAATCAAGAACTATATAATTTAATACTAACAAATTTTTAATCCATTGTACATAATTTTCTGACTTGGACTTACATCTAGTAGAAATCCCCTATGATTATATGAAGAAAATAAATATTTGAAATTTTAAAAAATTACCCATTTTGTTTAGGTATATGAAAGAAATATTTTTTGTGAAAAACTTAATGTGCTACCAAGAATCTAGTTTCAATCAAACAATTGGGTGTAAATAATATGTAAAATGTTGATAGTTTTCAAATAGAAAAGTGTCATATATTTTCCTTCATTCAACGAAAGGGGGTGTCCCATTTTTCTTTTAATTTATTAATGTTGTACATTCATAGCTTCACATTGTTCAACAATTTAATTTTATTCAATACCTTTTGGAAATGAAGTGTTTTTATAATAACACTTTAATTTTTGAGTGGATTTCTAGTGTATATGTCTTTTTTCTTTTGAACCATTTTTTGATTTATTTGAAAATCATTATGGCACAATATATCACACCCACATGTCAAAAAAAATGCAATCTTCAATTTGTTCTTTCAATTCTTTTTAAAAGTACTACAAATATAGTGACAATATATTTGAATAAAAAAATTATTAAAACGTTAAAATATTCTTAAATTTTTAAAGAAATTTATGAGAAAAGCCTTACAATTTGTGTAAGTATGCAAGTGTGATCTATTATGCTGTTGTAGGATGCTTTCTATTTTTTTATTACACCATCAATAAAGCTAAAATTAAAAAAAAAATGTGTAATATAACTATGGAAAATGAATATTTATAAGATCAAAGAAAACATCAAAATAATACATTAAAATATTGTATAGTAAATAAATAAAATTATGTAAGTGGTTGTGCTCAAATTGTTAGATAATGGAGTTTCATGTTGAAAATTCAAGTTGAAATCCTTCAAAAGTATCATCTAAATTTTATCTCTTAAATAAAGAAAATAAGGTTTCCTTTGTTTTATTCTAAGTTAATCAAATAAAATCGAAGCACATATAGTGTTGGAGCACTTGAGGAAGTCGACCATCAATACCAACCAAAAATATCATTGGTTTGTTTACTTTAGTTTTAATTTGTTTTTGTTTTATTCTAAGTTAATCAAATAAAATCTTCTTTTCCTCTCTAATGGTCAGCCTATGCGAATTAATAGTCCTTTTCTTAGAAGGTTTTCCATGATCTGGTGCTTTAGTTAAACAAGCATTTGTAATATTTGTTGTTTTGGTGTGAAGAACTTTAATGGAGGGACACAAGGTCAATCATGCATTGTCCTCTACACACTTGATGGAAAGGATAAAAGGGAAGAGGTGTAAATTTTAAATGAGTAGAGAAAACATATTAAATAACATAAAGCTAGTAGCAGTCATGGTGCAACATGGGAAACAATAAAAATATTCAAAATAGAAGTAGATGTTGATCAAAGCATGAAATTAGATTTTGAAAAGATTTTGGGGGATAAAATTGTATTTCTTTCTGATTCTGAGGATGAACTTATTTGGACAAAGAATATTTCTGGTAAGTACACTGTTAAAGATGGTTACAACTCTCTTATGGTTGCTAAAGATTTATCTTCTTGGCCTTATAAGTTGTTTTGGCATTCGATTTGTCTTCCCAAAGCTGGAGCCTTTGCTTGGTTGGTAGTTCAGGACAAAGTCCTTACAGGTATGAGACTAGACAGGCTTGGTATTACTGTTGTTTTCCCTTGTGTCCTTTGTAACAAAAATTTGGAATCTTCTTCACACATGTTCCTACATTGTGATTATGCTTATGAATGTTGGCAGTGGTTGTTTGAGAAGTTAAATATATCCTTTATTATTGGTAAGGATCTCATTTCCCATTTTAGATCTTGGCCCTTTATGTTTGCCTCATCTTTTTATGCATGCCTTTGGATCATATCTCCATCTATTGTGATTTGGAATGTTTGGCTAGAGAGAAACAACAGAATTTTTTAAAAAAACAAGGTCTCCTGTGTCTGAGGTTCTATTAAAAATTGAGTCTTCAATCTCTGAGGTTGCTTTGTCATTTATTTATAAGAATCTAGAAAATCTTACTTCTTTTTCGCACTAGGATAGTAGAGTTACTAGAGTTTGGAAGCTGTTGTCAGTTTTACCCTCTTATGGTTCAATTTTAAAAAAGAATGATGCAATAGGTAAGAGATGCTCTACTAGATGGAAACCTCCTCCGCAAGGGCACTTTAAACTGAATTTTGATGGGGCCTCTCGTGGTAACCCTGGGTCGGCTGGGGTAGGCATGGCAATTTATGATCACGATGCAAATTTTACTTGAGCTAAGTGTCATGCTATTGGTTTTAAAACTAACAATTATGCAGAATTTCATGCTTTGTCTTTTGGATTGGATATGGCAATCTCTTTGGGAATGAAGGACTTAATAATTGAAGTTGATTCTATGGTGATTATTCAATGTGTTATGAAAAAGAAATTGAATTGTTGGAATTTGCAGTATATACTTGATCCCATTTTACAAAAATTAGAATTGTTTGAATCTTTCTTGGTATCCCATTGTTACAGAGAAGTTAATAAGATTGCAGATGATTTGGCAAATTTAGCCATTGATAGCAATGCTAATCAGCGAGAGGTGGGTTTTGAGGAAATTCCTTCTAGGGCATGGGAAGGTTTGCAGCAATAGTCATATGATTTTCTTGAGTAATGTCGATGTAAAATTTTATGATGATAATTATTCACGCATTCCCCTTTCATTTCAAGTATTCATGTTCGTTGTCTGGAGAAGAGTTCAAGGTCAAGGTATTTGATATAATAGTGTTTTTCCAAAGGTTTTTTGATAATTTCATTTTTGGCAGGAAGGTTTTTGGCTCATGGGATTCGGCACAGGGCTTTAGAAAATTTTGTCTTCTTCCATTCATAGCAGCTATGGAGTCTACATTTGAAAATTATTCGATGGGTTTTTTTGGCAAATTGTCATATGGGCTCTATGCAAAACTGATATTATATGTGTTGTGACCGCATTTTGTATGTGGTTTTGGGCGGGGTGTATAAATTGATCCGTTAGATACTATAGGTTTATTTTATGAGTTGTGACCGGAGGTTTTCTTCCCAGGGTTCTTTCCTCTGGTATGCTCTTTGAATCCTATGTAAAAAATAAAAAATATTAATAAAAAAGTTTAGTAGAATAATCCACTTTTATTGAAAAAAAAAAAATTATATTATTAATGTTTGTTGCAATAATATGTAATATTATTATTGCAATTATTATTATTATTATTTTCTATTTGTTTGTTCTAAAATAAATTATATTATTATATTATTACGTAGAGATATATGAAATTTTAAATATCTATTTAGACTATTTTATATAATATATATGTGTTGCGAGATCAAAGCAAATACTAAAATCTAAGATATATTAAACTTTATTTAATGATAATATAAAACTTTATTTAATTGCGAGTATTATGGTTATGGTTAGCATTAGGGTTAAGGTAAGTGTTATGGTTAGGGTTAAGGTTTACATCATGGTTCAGGTTAGATTTATGATTAGGGTTAGGGTTATGATAATGTTTAGGGTTTATATCATGGTTAGGGTTATTATCAACGTTAGGGTTTGGTTTTGGTTTAGGATTACAGTTAGGATTATGATTAGGGTTAGGGTTATGGTTATGGTTTAATATTAGGGTTAAATTTATGGTTAAGGTTAGGGTTTAGTGTCAGGGTTACAATTATAACTGAGGGTATGGTTAGGATTAGGATTCAATTTATGGTTATGTTTTCGATTAGGGTTAAAATTAGTATTATGGTCAGGGTTAAGGTTTATATCATGGTTTGGGTTAGGAATACGATAACGGTTAGTGTGTATATCATGGTTAGGGTTAGCATCAAGTTTTGGTTTTTGTATAGGATCATGGAACTAGAGTTAGGGTTAGTATTGGGGTTAGTCTTAGTGATTATAATTAAGGTAAAGTTTAAAGATTATAATTAAAATTAGGATTAGGGTTAGAGTTAAGTCTAGAATTATAATTAGGATTAAGGTTAGGGTTAGGGTTAAGATTGCATAGAAAGATAGTCTATGATGATAGTTATGAGAGTTAGGGTTTGCGTCAAGATTAGGGTTGTTAGGGTTAGGGTCTAGATTAGAGGGAGTTATAGTATTATAGATAAAATAATAGTTATGATTGGTTTTAGTTAATGATTATAGTTATTATTGTAGGATAATGCTTGGGGTAAGGGTTCAGGTTTAGGTTCAATTATAATCAGTATTAGGGTTAGGGATAGGGTTTAATTAGGATTAGGGTTAGAATTACAACTAAATTAAGGTTACAGTTAGTGTTATGACTCAGTAAGGGTTAGGATTCAAGGATAAAGCATGTTGTTACCTTAGGTTTATGGTTAGGATTAGGTTTTAGGGTTAAGGCTAAGTATTATTGTTAGGATTAGGGTTTAGGGTTATAGTTAGGTTAGGGTTAGGGTTTAGTGTTATGGTTAGGGTTAGGGTTAGAATTAGAGTTAGGGTTAGGGTTATAATTATAATTAGCGTTAGCGTTAAAGATTATAATTATTGATTATAATTAAAATTAGAGTTAGGGTTAGGGTTAGAATTAGGGTCAGGGTTAGAATTAGGGTTAGGGTTAGGGTTATAGCTATAATTAGTGTAAGGGTTATAATTAGGGTTAGGTTTTAGGGTTAATATTGAGGTTAGTCTTAGTGATTATAATTAGGGTAAGGTTTAAATATTATAAATAGTGATTATAATTTAAATTAGGGTTAGGGTTAGAATTAAAATTAGGATTAGGCTTAGGCTTAGGCTGAAGATTGCAATGAAAGATAGTATGTGATGATAGCTATAAGAGTTAGGGTTTGGGTTAGGATTAGGGTTGTTAGGGTTAGGGTTAGATATAAAGTTAGGTTTAGGGTCATTATCAGGTTAGGGTTAGGGTTAGAGGGTGTAATAGTATTATAGATAAAATAATAGTTGTAATTGGTTTTAGTAATGATTAGAGTTATTATTGTAGGATAATGCTTGGGGTAAAGGTTCAAGTTCAATTAGAATCAATATTAGGATTAGGGATAGGGTTTAATTAGGATTAAGGTTAGCATTACAACTAAATTAATAGAGCTTTGTTTGAAGGTTAGAATTAGAATTCAATTAGGGTTATGGGTTATGTTAGCATAAAGATTGGGGATAACGTCAAGCATAGTTTGGATTTACAAGCAAAGTTACTTCAGGGTTATGGTTGACATTCAAAATAGGGTTTAAATAGTAATTACTATTAAGGTTAATTTTAGGGTTAGGATTATGGTTAGGGTTAAGGTTTACTATTAAGGAATTTAAGTTTATGGTTAGGGTTTAGTGTCAGGGTTACAATTATCTTTAGGGTTTACATCAAAGTTAGGGTTAGAATTAGGGTTATGGTTCAATTACATTAAGGTTAGGGTTAAATTGGTATCAATGTTCTCTTAGGATTAGGGTTTGGGCTAGGTTAAGGTTAGGAATAGATTATGATAAAATCTTAATTTAAATTATGGTTACATTTAGGGCAAGATTGTTGTCAGGGTTGGGATTTAGGATTATGGTTAGGTTAGAGTTAGGATTAGGGTTGGGGTTAGGATTATGATTAGGGTTATGGTTAAGTTTATTGTTTACATCATGTTTGGCATTAAGGTTAGGTTTAGGATGATGGTTAGGCTTAGTCTTAGGGTCATAGTTAGGATTATGGTTAGGGTTAGGGTTTACATCAAGCTAGGGTCAAGGTTAATATAAGGGTTTGGGTCAAGGTTAGGGTTAGGATTCGGGCGAGGGTCATTATTAATATCATGGTTTGAGTTAGGTTTAAGCTTAGGGTTAGGGTGAGGATTATGGTTAATGTTAGGATTTAAGTTTAAGGATAGGGTTAGGGTAATGGTTTGAGTTAAGGTTTAGGGTTATGATTAGGATTATGGATAGGATTTACTCTTAGGATTAAGGATAGGTTTTGGGTTTTGGTTAGGGTTAGGGTTAGGCTTTGGGTCTGGGCTAGGGTTATGGTTAGGATTAGATTTTAGGGTTAAGATTAAGTATTATTGTTAGGGTTAGGGTTTAGGGTTATGGTTAAGATTGTAGTTAGTTTTAGGGTTTAAATATAGCTCAAGTTATAGCTTAATTAGAATTATGATTCAAGCATATTTAGGGTTATGGTTACATTTACTTAGGGTTATTGTTACGCTAGAATTAGAGTTACTATTGTGCTATAATGCTTGGATTCATTTATATTTAGATTATGAGAATAATAATTATGATTAAGATTATGGTTAGGGTTTGAGAAGGGTTAGGGTTTGGATCATCGTTAGGATTATAATTAGATTCAAGGTTTTAGATAGGGATAGAACCTTGGTATAAAAGATAGAACCCCAAGTTTAGTGAGTCGCATATTTGTAAATTTACAATGTGTTTTAATTAATTTGAAATGGATATAATAATTTAAGAAAATACTAAACCAAAAATAAATTTAAAATTATAATAAATCTATTAAAACAAATTTTCATTTTCAAACCCAAAAACATGAAATTTTACAAAATAGTATATACTATAATTTATATAAATTTTATGAAATATTCACAATAAGTTACATGTGCATATCCATGACTAAGATGGTGGTAATTGCATAGATTAAGCTCAAACCTTCTAAGGAATTGGTAATTTCTTATCAATCAAACTTTTCAAAAAAATGAACTTAAAGTCCTAAAATCATGAAAGAATCTTAATCAAGCTTTCTATCTATCCTTGGTACTACACAAGTGGTAAAATTTATAAGCATTGTATAATTCATTTGGATCTCTTAAGAGAGAAAATTTTGAATGAAAGGTAACAATATTAATTGACATCGATTTTCTATTGTCAATCTAAATGAGATAGACATATTTATCGACAAGAAAATTGACCACCAAGAAAATGTCCAACTTTACACTATTCAAATTACCAAATTGAATTCATAGATTCAATTAGAACCATTATTAATATGATTTACAATTAATTTATATTAAATATATGAAATAAAATCTTGATAACATAAAATAGATAATAATCTACTTAAAAAACCATCTTTGATTTGATTTCTACGCTTATCAAAAGAATAATATTATTTTAGTACCATTCATTTTGTGCATTATTAATATTTATTCAATCCTTCCTTGTCTATAACTCCATATTTGATGGTCTTTTATTTGAATTCATATAATATACTTAAAACACATATGGAAAAGTGAGATAACTATAAATTTAAAAAATATTTAACGCACTTAAATCTCAATTTTTTTATATGCAAGCTATAATAGTATTCAAATAGGGTTAGGGTTTAAGGATAAAGAATGGTGTGAAGGTTAGGATTATATAATAAAGCTTCATTTTAAGGTCAAAGTTAAGGTTTAATTAGGTTAACCTATATAAGGATTATCGTTAGGGTTATGGTTCAATTAATGTTAGGACTAGGGTTATGATTATGATTATTTTTATGATTAAGGTCTATGTTTTTGGTTGGGATTATGGTTAGGATTAGAACTATGGTTATGGATAGCATTAGGTTTACTTCATGTTTAGTATTAGTGTTAAGGTTAGGGCTAGGGCTAGGGTTTAGGGTTAAAATTTAAAGTTAGGGTTAGGATTATGTTTAGGGCTAGGGTATACATCATTGTTAGGGATAGAGTTAGGGTTAAGTTTTTAGGGTTATGGTTAGGTTTTATTGTCAAGGATAATGAATATTTAGAGTTATGGATATGTTACAGTTTCTATTATAGGATAATGCATTCATAAAACTTATTATCATTTTATTATAAAATATTAAAAAAAATCCTTCATTATTATGTATTTTTCTTATGAATTGGTTTTCATTATTTAAATATTTTTATGAGATAAATACCTTTATATTTTGTTGTAATAAAATAAAGGCATTTTAAAATATATTAAACTTAGTTTTAATTAAAATAATCTAATTAATACAAATATTAAAAAAGTTTAAACTTTCTTTTGATTAAGATTACTTTTTTTATTCTAACTCTACTCTTATAAAATTAAATGCTAACCCAATACAACCTTAATGCTATCCCTAATGCAACCTGATGCATTGCAAAAAGGGCAAGGTTAGATTAAAACCTGTGGTGGTATAACACAGAAACAACAAGAAACAAGTGTTAAGGTTAGTGTTATTCAACCAAAGATTAACCTAAGCAGGCATATCAAAAGAGATACTAAGATCACGCTAACATTTTTAACAAATGACACAAATGTAAGAAGGCATCTCCAAATGCCTCTTAACATGTTCTTAGCTCCTTTTCCTTTGTTCCTCTCCTCTCCAAGTTCCAAAATAGTGTAGCTCTTAGTAGCTTTTTGCACTATGGATGCTTCTGGAGATTCAAGATTGTAAATGATCTCAAGCTTATGCTATGAAAGTGTAAAACAAACTAATAAAATATATTATGAAAAAGAACTAAGATTTATTTTAGTCCAAGATGACAATATATGAGTGATTTATGCTAAATGCTCTCTAGAATTCACTATAGCTTAAATGCATACAAGTTTTCAGAATCTGGATTATGAAGAAATGGGCTCTATTTATAGGAAAAATGGAGCAATGGATGGTTGAGATTGAATAATCTCAACAAGGGTCAAGATTGAATGATATTCAATCCATGTGATGGCTTTCAATCCAATCCCAAGATGACAAGTATCAATATGAGATAGGTTGAGAGGAGAGGGCATAAGCATTAAATGTTTGACATGACTTGGGAGTCAACTTGGGGGTTAAGGTCAAGATTGGGTTGAGTGAATAAATTCTTTATTCAAAGAATAAAGCTTTTATCCAATGGATAAACTCTTGCGCAAAGGCAAAAGTGATAACCATGGCCAAACCAATAAATGCTTGAGGAGACCCATGAGTGCAAGTTGAAATAACCATAAATGGTTATGTAAGAGCCATTAATGGTCATGTAATAGCCATTAGTGATTTGGGAGACTTTAGAGGTTAAATTGTTGAACACACAAAGCATTAAATGTTTTTCAAAGACTTTGGAGTTTTTGAGAGGTGACTTAAAGTTGCTTAGGAATGTGACAATAATTAGGGGATGGATTAGGCTAATTAGGAAGGGTTTAGAAAAATTTAGAAGGGGGTTTAGGAATGCAAGTGGATTTAGTGGGTGAGGGAAAATAGGATTTTATTTAAAATAAAAATTCATTTATTTCAATAAATGTGTGCAAGTTGCATTTGTAGGAAAATGCAAGTGGGGATTAAATGATTTAAATAAATGTTAATTTATTTAAAAGAGGAAAAGGGGTATTTTATTAAATAAATAGATTTTATTCATTTTATTAATTGTGAATTTGGTATAGTGAATTAATTAAAATAAATTGAATAATTTATTTAATTAATAGAAGAATGTTTGAAGATGAATTAATTAAATATTAATTTAATTAAATAATGGCTAGTGGATTTTTAATCAAATAAATAGCAAATATTTATTTAATTAAGTTGGACAGATTTGTGTGACTACATTTGCCCCTCTTTGAGACGGTGTGGTTTATCGCGTCGTTTCAAAGAAAGAAAAAATAGGTGTGTGAAGAAGTGCCCCATAAAATGTTGATTTAATGGGTGGTATAACTCTTCAAGAGATGGGCTGAAATTTTTTGAAAAATCGGGCGATCTTTCGAAAAAGAATGAAAATTGGCAAGGTGATAGAAGAGAAGAAGTTAGCAACACACGTGAAAAATAGAAGGAATCGGAGAGAAAACGGAGAAATGAGGGGCTTGGGAAGTTCACGGGGACCACGGCGGTGAGTGGGGGAAAAGTTATGGTGACAGCAAAGGGTTTAAATGGGGAGAAAGGGGTGAAAACATGATCATTTGCAACCGCAGCCATTGTGAAACTATAGCTCTGACAATGACCTTTTGGAGGAGCAAGCAGCAGTCAAGATGTCGGTACCAGTAGCAAAGCACCGATTTGAGTGAATCCGACGATTCCAGCGGCCAGATGACTATGGACCAGCGGTACACAAATTTGAAATTTTATTTTTTATGCATTTTTGTCATGTTTTTTGCTGAGTCCAAGTTGAGTTAGGACAATAGCGCTGAAACTATGTTTGAGTGTTTTTTTCCAATTAACTAGTGTTTTTGTGCTGCAATGGCACTATTGTGCCATTGTTTGAGCACTTTTGCAAAGTTCTAGCACTATTGTATGCATGTTTAGGCGCTATTGTCTATTTACCGCTATTGGGGGATCAATTGAGCGCTTTTGTCTTTGAGCAGCGCTATTGTATAGCTGTTGTAGCGTTTGTATAGTTTGAGGACTTTTGCATAGCTGATTAAGTGCTATTGTTAGGGGTTTGGCGCTTTTGTTAGGGTTTTAGTACTTTTGTCTGCAAGATAAGAGATGCCCCAGTTTATGTGACAAAAATTTCCCGATGCCAATGATGGATGGATGGCAATGTGAAGTGGGAGTTGTTTTGAACCATAGCAGCCCTGATGAGACTTAGGTCATTAGGACAAATGCCTGTTGAAGTCTAGGTGTGCCATGATTGCTTACTTGTTGAGACCGGAAGATACTTGATCAAAGTATTTGTTGATAGTCTAGGTTTAAACTTAAGAAAAATTGAAACAAAACAACTGATGATGGGTGATGCACATGTGCAGGAGGATCTATGCATCTTACAGTTGCGCGAGCGACATCCCGCTACATAGGGGCTACGAGATCGGCTGACAGAGGCCCAGATTGATTGTATTGCAGCGACTAGGCTATATGATGTGATGCATATGCTCATGATTCAGATTAATCATGGTTTGATTATAGCCTTGGCAAAGCGCTGGCATAGTGAGACATGCATGTTTCACTTGGCGCAGGGGGAGATGACTGTGACACTGGAGGATGTGTGGCGCATCCTACGTATTCTGATTCGAGGGGAGCTGGTCACATATGAGAGATCATGGAGGACTCTAGCAGTACAGAGATTCTTTGATGAGGATGTGTACATTGATGATGGCTCCATTGCCTGGGAGGATATCGCTGCATTATAAGAGCCTTTATCAGCAGTTTTGTCAAGCATTGTGGGAGGACTACTGTGCCCGGATAAGCGATCACATGGTTTGGTCGTTGGTTGGAGGCAGGTGATCGAGATGATGATTACAGAGGGGACCTGATTTTCCTGGGGACCGTGTGTGTTGGCGCACCTATATCAGGAGTTACATGAGGTGGTAAATCACAGGAGGGGCTCATTAGCAGTGGGAGTGATGCTACTACATATTTGGGCATGGGAGCACTTACCAGTGACTCAACCAGTGAGTCTCAGATTCTGAGCAGTGGACTAGCCATATATGTTTATGTACAGTGGTATGATGAGTTAGCCCCACCTGGGGAAGTTAGAGTGGTGGTGGCAGGCATTGGATGATCTTGATGCAATGATATGGAGACCCTATCTAGAGTGCGAGCCCTGGGATGATGATGTGAAGGCAATGCCATATGTATTTATGAACCAATTCCTTATTGGGAGGACCTCGTATCATGTAGAGAGACAGGTGCCAGGTAGAGTTATGAGGTAGTTTGGACAGCAACAGGGACTGCTTAGGGGATCAAGGGAGTATGCCAGAGTGGTCCAAGAGAGATATGCATGGGGGCCAGTACTTTCATATGATTAGGCACTAGAAGAGTTTCGGATGCTGCAGGTGAGACCTTTGGATATACAACTGAGGGTGGTGGATGTAGGGGTATCGGATGAGTACACGAAGTATATGGTGACTCATTCAATTCTTCGGATATCAGATCCGATGGAGTTGATGCCTGATTTTGAGGATGATAGGGGATGGAGGAGGAGAGGGGGTCGAGGACCTAAGATAGTTGGATGAGGGAGAGGAGATGATGGAGATGGAGGAGGAGAGGATGGAAGAGGAGGGGGGGATGGGGGAGGTGGTCGAGGTGGAGGAGGTGATGGATTTGGTGGTTTGGGTAGTCGGATCTAGTGGAGAGGGAGAGCGGATTGCCACTATGGATATCGCAGGGACCGTTGATGCAGTGAGGAGTTAGATTGGCTGGGAGAGGTATGGAGAGGGAGATACCAATGGATAGAGGGGAGAGAGCCACTGGAGAGGGAGATACTAGTGAGGCAACTATGGAGATAGGAGAGGGATCAGGTAGAGATATGCGGGAGCGACTGATAGTACATTTGTAGTCTCGAATTGATGCATTCGAGACACGGGCGGAGGATTTGGAGGTGGAGGTTGCAACTAGAGATGTGCAGCTATTTGCACGAGAGTCAGAGCTGACTGTAGTGCTGCAAGAGAGAGATCAGGTGATGGATAGGTTGAGCTAGTTGCAAGCAAGAGTGAGAGTTTTGGAGGGAGCACATGTACAGGGGCCATCTGTGGAGGCATTGGTGAGGGAGATACGGAGAGCATGTGAGGAGGTGGTTTACTGGCGGGGCCTATATGAGTAGGTGGTACCATCTAGTCAGCGGGCATTGAGTTATTCACAGATGTAGGAGGCCAGATCAGAGTGATCACAGAGGATGCAGAGCAGTGGGGGTGTGATGCGTACCTTGTAGAGAGATAGATCAGAGGATGCTAGAGCTAGTGGGGGTTTGATGGGTTCTCCATGGAGAGATAGATCAAGGGATGCTAGGACCAGTGGGCGAGCAGGTGGTGATAGTGGTGCAGCATCTGGTCAGAGTGGCATCTGAGAGAGCATTTTGCATGTATTTGTGATATTTTTGTCATTTTGGACTGTATCTTGGATGGTTGTTGGTAGCCGATATTTTGGACTTCATTGTACTCTGATACATGAGATGATATGTATATGAGGAGATCCCATTTTTGGTGATGATATGCATGTTTGATATGTATGGATGTTATGCAGGATGATGATTTGATGATTTATGCTTTAGATGGATAGTTGTACTTTCTATATGTATGCTTTGATGAGATGGTTCCTATATGTTGTTTTATATGCATGCTAACATGTGAATGCAGGTTTATATATGCATGATTTGTTTGATGTATTTTCTTTTTATGTATGGAATGCCATGATGATGATGTATGCATTTGATGATATAATGATATATAAATGGGATAGATAGTATCTTGTACTTTATATTAAGACAAGGATCAGATAATGATATGTCAATGATGTTAATGCAATGCTTTCTTAAATGAATGATTTATTTATGGGTATGCATCTAAATGGTTTAAAATGAATGTAACATGGATAAACAAATGTAAAGTACAAATGTTTAATATGATGATCTCTAAATGAATGCATATGTATAATGTACGAACCAATGCTGGAAACAAATGGTTTTTGATGATGTTAAATGCCTAAAATATGATGAAGTAAAATGATAATGAAATGATAATGCAACTTATGGTAAATAAATAACTGTACCTTAATGCAATTAAAAAAAGGGATAATAAATGCAATCTAAATAAATCCTAAGTAAAATAAAATGAATTTAATAAGACACACTAAAATGGATGAATGAATGCACTTATTAACTAATGGATAAAAAAATAAATGTATGTAATGATAAATGATAAGTGATGATCGGTAACTGACACTAGATGAATGCATAGTAAATGGCTAATACAATTAAGAACAATTTGATCATATGAATGAATCTAAACATCATGATCATGCAATGATGAAATGATATATAAAGATTAATGCAACTAGATGATTTTAAACCATATGCAATTTTAACAACTAAAAATGATATGAAATGCATTTGAATCAAATACAACTAAATGTAATGATGAGGATATGATCATGATAAATGAATGCAAGGTTGTTTAGACCTTGTCTAATGCACTGATGATGTATCAGAGTACTCAGTCATGATTGTATCCAAGACCAGTTTAATTTTCACATAGTTATTCATATTAACTTTATTCACAAAAATAATGAATGAGTGAATGGGTGATATGCAACAGAATGCAATATATATAGATGAGATGAAATGATGATCCATAGTGCTCTATTTTCATCATTGAGCTTTAAAATGTTGGAAGAGAATACAAGCATCTTGACATAATGATTCAAGATGACCTGAGTATTCCTTACATGGATTTTGATATAGCAAGTGAATACAAACAACTTGATATAATGGGTCGAGTTAACCAAAGTATTTCTTGCGGAACAGACAAGGATCATCTCCTTTCATGCATGACTTGGATCGTCCTCCTTGATCTTAGGCTGATCATATCCTGAGACAAGTTCATATCGTAATAAGAGATAAAACCTTTATCTAGTTGGATGAGGTAGAAGGAACAAAAGATGGAGCATTGTACTTGCAAGCAAAACAACATATATAAAGAATAAATAATAAAGAATATGGATCCTCGATAATGGTTCATGCTCAGATGGTCGAGGTATATGTTGTAGTCAGCAAGCCGTAATGATCTATGATTGCATTTCGCATAAGATCACATAACTTAGTGAAATTCCCATGTAGACACCATTAGTACATGCCCCAGAATTTCATCAGAATAATGCACAGAAGTCATACAAACAATGTTGTAAGAACCTGATATGAATAACCCCTAAATCAATCAAGTATTTGATAGATTAAACAAATTTTCTTGTCAAAGAAAAATGTCATCTTGTCTTTGTTTTGGTAAGGAAGGATGCATCCTTATTGAAGACAGTTGGAGTGTTTGATGTTGATTGTTTGGTTGATTGATAAGTGATCATCATTTGAGTATTTCACAACGTTTGCACGGTATCTGCCCAGATGAATATGTACAATGTGTTGCCATGTTTTTGTTTGATTTTTGATGTTTTCTGTTGTTTTTGGATTTTGTGATTTTGAATGTTTTTGGTATTTTGATGATTGTTTTGAATGTTTTTGGATTTTGTGAGATAGTTTTGAATGATGAACCCAATGAATCACCTGCAATGTAGAATCCACTTCCATCAAATAGGTTAGGGCATTGCCCGTAGTTTTTTAGACATGACTATGAAAAGCAGGATGCAAGAGGCATGAAGTGCTATCTCTTTATTGCAGATCAATAACAAGCCATGGTTTGGACGGATGGATGTGTGTATGTAATGAATGTGATCACAATAAGCCTAAAAGATAATGGAGCCATAGCCTTTACGAGTGGCACTTGTTTGCCAGCTTTTCACCATCGCACTTACCCAAGGTGCCACCGAAGAGGTTGTTCACCATTTGGATGCATGATCTTACTTTACTATTTTGATATTTTTGTATTTTCTTCAGCATTTTTCTCAATGTTTTTGGTATTTTCTGGTATGTATGGGAGCCTAATGCTCTGTATAGTTTATGTATAAAATCACTTGAGGTGCATGTTGTTGATCAGATCTGCTAGTAGTTCTCCTTTTGAAGTAGCCAACTGATATGCTATTAGGGTTCCCACAGATACTAAGAGGGGGGGGTGAATCAGTATCTGATCGGTAATAAAATTTTCTTAAAATTGAATATGCAAAATATAAAGTAACAGTATACCGGTATGCAAGAATTAATATAAATAACAGAATCAAAAACATCCACATGAAAAGAACACCATAACACAAGATGTTTAACGAGGAAACCTGGTGTGGGAAAAAACCTCAGTGGGATTTGTGACCCACAATATTCACTTACTGACGAATAAGAGAATATTACTTACAATAGGGGCCTACACATGCAGGAAGGCCAACTGCCTAGAGCTCACTGCTCAATAGGAAGTCACACTGACTTACAATGAGGATTTACACAAATCCAATATTCTGTACTGCTTTATAATAGCATCTTCAATGCGAGATTCAGTACTGGTTCTTGCTCTGTTCTTTACATATACCCTTGTCCTACAATTCACACATTAGGTCTGCCTTATAATTTATTTATGCTTCCTATCCATATCCTACAAATGCCTACAATGATCTCTTTTATATACAAGAGTTATTTTACAATTTGCCAAGTCGGCTTACAATGATAAAAAAAATATTACATATCAAAAATCCTGTCGGCCTCTGTGCCAGTATACATATTTCCTTCTGTGCCAGTGTACATCTTTTGTGCTGGTGCTGATGTAGATTGATTTTGTTGATAATGCTTTGCTGGTATAATGTCTTGCCGGTGTCATATGATTGCAAGGTTGCCTGAGTAATGCTTTTCCAGTGCCATAGGATTGCAAGGTTGCCTGAGTAATGCTTTGTCGATGCCATAGGATTGCAAGGTTGCTTGAGTAATGCTTCACCGGTGCCATAGGATTGCAAGGTTGCCATCAATGACAAAACCTTCAATCACACACAATGTCTCATTGGAGTGTCCATATGGCAACAATCTCCCCCTTTGGCATTGATGGCAACACTCATGAGAAATTTCCAAAAGATATCCAAAAATGTGTAGACCAAAAATGTTACCAAAAATGTGAGAGCTCCCCCTGAGCATGTGATCCCTGTGTTTTTTAATTTTCTCATCTACTACTCCCCCTTTGGCATCAATGACAAAGGTTAGTAGATTTTGTAGTTGTACCAATTCATAACCTCAACCTTGTAGTTGGGTAGTTATTAGCTGAAGAATATCTCCCAAAATTAAGTTTATGCCATCCATAAACTTCTTGCTCTCCTTTATTGCTATCTCAGTTCTGTATACTGTACCGGTGAGATGTTGCAAGTGCTCTGCCAGTGTTTTGCTACCCTGTGTTAGTGCCTCTGAGATTTCCTTCCACAGAGATGCTAAATAGTCCAATCTTGGACTTAGTTTAGATCTCAAGAATTTTGCCTTGTTTATTATTTTCTCTTTCTCTCTTTCTAATTTAAGCAATTCTTCCTCAAAATTTGTTATCTTTTCCTCAAAAACTAATAATGTATCAGGTGAGTTAAGAAAATTATCAGCAAGTTTATTGATCTCTTCCTATACCTTGCTCATCTTTTTGTCTACATCCATGGTCAAAAAGTTTATTTTACAGGTGTTTTTGTACAGAGTTTTGTATTCTTTCAATAAATTGAACAGTTCCAATAGAAGTGTGTCAAATTCCCTGTTACACTTCTTTATTCCTTCCTCAAAGAATTTCTATTTCTCTTTTTCCACACTTTCCTTTATAGTTCTACCTTTGTTTGCTCAAAATTTCCAGAAATATATTTACAAAGTGTATCCAACTGGCCTAGAGAATCTTTATTGGCTATATTACAATTGGGAGCTATTGATTTCAAAACTGGAATTGAATCATCTATCGCTTTATAGGCTTGTGAGCTATAATTAGTTATTTTCTTGATAGATTCAAGCAATACCTCTGTTACATTTGATGGTGACCCAATAAACTGAGTACCGATGGAAGTGACCATGCTGGTATTGACCTCTAGTAGGTCTATTTGTGTCTCCATCTCTTTAAGCATAGTTTTTCTTGCATCATTTCTTACCGGTGGCATATGTTTTGGAGCCTTTAACTCTATTGGTTGCTCTGTTTGTGTTCCAGATTCCATCTTTTTCTCTAAATCTGCTACCGGTTGCTCTTTGTTTCCTATTGCCGGTTGCTCTTTGTTTCATGTTGCCAGTTGCTCTTTGTTATTAGATTTATCTGTGGTATCCTTATCTACCACTATGTTGATTTTTTGAGTATCAACATTCATAGTATATAGGACTTCAGGATTAGGATTATTATCCTCTGTGTCCATGCTCTCAGCTACCGGTTGATCTTCTGTAGTTGTTGTTGTTGTTTTTACTAGTGGAGTATTTAAAGGAGGTGGGGGTAAGTTGTCTCTAATTTTGATACTTGATGGTCCACCAACTTTACCTTTCCCTTTGTCCTTTTGATATACCAGAATGGGCTTCGGATTCCTATATTCTTCTTGTTTTTCTTTCTCAACCAAGAATGTATCTCAACCATCTACTGTTTCCTTTGAAACTTCAGTAACTCTACCTGCCATTAGTGATATTTGCCGGTGTGCAATGGAAAAAACTATCCGGTTGGCCTGAGCTATCAAATCATCAATTTCCTTAGGTGAGTTGACCAAGTATACTGCAAGTAATTTTTCTATTTTAATCTTCTTATCCAACTCAACTATTCCTTTCCTTCTGGCCTCAAGTCTTTTATATAATTCATCATGAATTTCATTTAGGACTTGCATCAAAAACTTTTTATACATGTCCATGTGTAATATAACACTCTCCTCGACTTGTCCTTTCTCATCATCTGATAGGGTGTCATAGATTTTCCCTATGTTTTTCAATTTACCTTCCTCTGTGATCTCATTCAGTAATATGTCAAAAGAGGCCAAGTCAGTGTTTGTCTTCTTCTTCTTTTTGGGGGTCAGCTTTTTCTTAGGTGTGGCTTTCTTGACTGGAGACCTCACAGCTTGTTGCTTCTATCTTGTCCTTCTAGGTGAAGGAGTGGTCACCAGTGAGGGCTCTCTTTTCCTAACAACTCTTTTGAAAGTTGCTGGCATATCTCCTTCTGAGGAGGTATCTACCAGTGATAGATGAGTTTCAGGCTGTTGGGCTGCCAACTCTTCTTCTGTTATGCCGGTTTTCTTTAATACATCTTCCTTTATGGCTTTTGCTTGCCTGGTTCCTTTCCTCACAAATGCCTCAACTTTCTTTACTCTCTTTTTAGATTGAATTTGACTTTCGATGGTCTCAACACTACCAAATACTTCTTCCTTTGGTTCATTGGGGGCTTCCAGAAGTGCTTTGGCATAAATTTCCACTATGTGGTCATCTGTTTCATACCCCATCTCTGTAACCCAGATTGTTCTTGGGATGACTGCTTCCATCCAGATCTCATCCTTTTTTATTACAAAACATATATCATCCTTGTATTTGTCGACAATTCCCTATGATAGTCTGATTCTTTTATTCATTCTGACTTTTAGTGCTTGAAAATACTCATTGATATTCTTTTCTCTGTTTTCACCCATGTTGTTGAATAAGTCAGACAATTGTTTTCCTACTGGTATGTTGAATCCAAAATCCTTGTAGCCTATACTGGGAGCCTATTTTGTTATATGTAGCATTAAGCATACAAGTAAATTTCCAAATCTAAAGGTTCCTTTCTTATCCTTCTTGATTTTTGCCAAATTGTCAATTAACTCATCTTTTAACCATTCACAGATATCAATTTTTACATTGTCCTTCACCATGTCATAAGCACTTTTTATGCATAAACTGGAAATAGAGTTAAGCCTATTAGCATGAGTTTCTTTGTAACCTAGAATCATGCTAATGAATCTCACATTTGTATCGGTCACATCATTAACCCTCAATGATCTTTTGTCGAATGTTGCACTAGTTAATTTCATTACTAGGTCATTGGAGACCTTCTTGGTTTTGTCGGGTTTGGTACCGGTGTAAGGTAACCCTGTTACTACTTTCACATCTACCTTTGTAATTTTATGCACTGAGTCAAGCCAAAAGAATGAGCCATGTACCCTGCTTAAAACTATCCTAACCACTTCCTTGGGAAATTCAGGAATGCAGAGGATTTTAGTGAATCCTAGGGTTTCAACAATTTTATGTTCAGGTTTCACATTTCCGGCATCGTCACATATAACAGATTTATACATATTTTTGATTTCTTCATCACCTAATTCCTCTATGTTGCAATGAATATACATTCTAGGGTCTTCTGCATAAACAACACCCTTTGGAATTTGAGAAAAAGCACCTGTGTTGTCATCTTTCTTAGCTACCTTGGGAACTAGCTGAAACACGGGCCTAGGTCATTTTATAACCTCGACTACTGTAGGGTTTTCTATGAATTCAGGTGTAGAGGAGGATGCCATGATGATAAATACATTTTTCTGCCTTTGGATGGATTGATTGCTGAAGTGCTTTGCCTCTTTGCTCAAAATGCCTTAGCTCGGAAATCTTCGCGCTCTCTGAAAATTTGAATTCACAGTGAAATGAAATGGAGCCAAAAACCTTAATTTATAAAGTCTTTTCTACTACCTACCACATTAATTGTTTGTCAGCAATGTATTAACTCAACTTTATTTGCCGGTAATGAAGGATTTTCAACTTCTTTTCTCTAACTGAGGGAATAATAGCACATGTGTTATTTGATTGCCAAACCCTCAAGATAATTTTCTTCAATTTGATGAAGAACATCCTGTCGGTGGAGCATTGCTCTGTCCTACCGGTGGAGCATCATATTGTCCTGCCAGTGAAGCATTTGTTGGTTCTACCGGTGGAGGAGTAACCCCAATATTTGGATCACCTTTTCTAATCCATTGCTTTGAAAATTCTTGCTTAACCTCTTCAACATTTTCTTTACCTTTCAAGCTAGTACTTTTGTTATCTACCGGTGTACCTTTACTTCTACAGAATTTAGGAATATGACCAATCTTGTTACATGCATAACAAGTTACATTATTTTTCTGAATAGCTTTCCCATAACCTATGCCGGTTTGTGTTCTGCATTTATTTGATAAATGACCAAATCTTCCACAAACATAACATCTTACATTCATTCTACAATTTTTCAGAGTTATGGCCAATTTTGTTGTATTTGGTGCATTGACCGGTGGGAGGATTGATGTTCTGATAATTCCTAGATCTACATTCATTTTCCCTATGACCATATTTATTACAGTTAAAGCATTTTCCATTGAATTTGTAAGTATTAGAAGGTCTTACCGGTTTGCTGTGATCTTGGGTATTTGCAGTACCGGAGCTTTCTCCAACTTCAAATCCAATTCTAGAAGTGTTAGCTTTGGGTTTTTGATTCTTCAATAAGGTACCAAGTTCTTCTAAGCTTTTCTTGAATTTTTCTTTGTGTTGATTTGCAGTTTCCAGTTCCCTTTCCAAGATCTCTTTTTGTCTCATTAGTTCATTTGAGTCATTCTGAGTGTGCATCAGATCTGTCTTCAACATGTCATTTTCATAGCTAAGTCTTGTGTTCTCATTTGCTGCATCACTTAGTCTTCTGGTCAATTCTTCTTCATTCTTCTTTCTGTCCTCAATTTCTTTGTAAAATCTCATAGTCATATCCTGCATTTCATTTTTTGTTGTCATGATCTCTTGTTTCAATTTGCTTATCATATCATTTAGTGATTCCTTTTCATCATTCTCATTTTGCAATTTTTCACAAAGTTCTCTTCTCTTGTTTCTTGTAACAGTAAGATTTTCTTGAAGTGCTTGAATAATTTCCTAAGCTGCTTTTAAATCATCTTCTAATTTGATATTTTTCAGCTTCTCTGCATCATAGTCAGTAAGAGCTCCTTCAAGTTGCTTCATCAGATTTTCCATCTTTACCAGTGTCAAGATCTTCCTCAAGCTCTTAGGCTTATGAAAATAGAGGACCAGGCTCTGATACCAATTGTTAGGGTTCCCACAGATACTAAGAGGGGGGGGTGAATCAGTATGTGACCGGTAATAAAATTTTCTTAAAACTGAATATGCAGAATATAAAGTAACAGTATACCGGTATGCAAGAATTAATATAAATAACAGAATCAAAAACATCCAAATGAAAAGAACACCATAACACAAGATGTTTAACAAGGAAACCCAGTGTGGGAAAAAACCTCGGTGGGATTTGTGACCCACAATATTCACTTATTGGCCAATAAGAGAATATTACTTACAATAGGGGCCTGCACATGCAGGAAGGCCAACTGCCTAGAGCTCACTGCTCAATAGGAAGTCACACTGACTTACAATGTGGATTTACACAAATCCAATATTCTCTATTGCTTTACAATAGCATCTTCAATGCGAGATTCAGTACTGGTTCTTGCTCTGTTCTTTACATATACCCTTGTCCTACAATTCGCACATTAGGTCTACCTTATAATTTATTTATGCTTCCTATCCATATCCTACAAATGCCTACAATGATCTCTTTTATATACAAGAGTCATTTTACAATTTACCAAGTTGGCTTACAATGATAAACAAAATATTACATATCAAAAATCCTTTCGGCCTATGTGCCGGTATACATATTTCCTTCTATGCCGGTGTACATCTTCTGTGCCGGTGCCAGTGTAGATTGATTTTGTTGATAATGCTTTGCCGATATAATGTCTTGCCAATGTAATAGGATTGCAAGGTTGCCTGAGTAATGCTTTGCTGGTGCCATAGGATTGCAAGGTTGCTTGAGTAATGCTTTGCCGGTGCCATAGGATTGCAAGGTTGCCATCAATGACAAAACCTTCAATCACACACAATGTCTCATTGGAGTGTCCATATGCCAACATATGCCTTAGACCCAAACACCACAGTGATAACATATGGACCCAGCCAATTTGATTTGAACTTTCCTTGATGTTCTCGATTGCGTTGGTTATGAGGATTCTCTCAGAGAACAAAATCACCTTCCTGAAATGTACAAGGTCTAACTCGGTGATTGTAACTTCTGCTCATGTGCTGCTGGTAAGCTTTGAGGTGATTGTATGCAGCTTGTCATTTCTCATCAATTAGCTCTAAGTCCTGAAGACACGATACTCTGTATGCTTCATCATCTATCAGATTATGCAAGGAAACCCATAGAGATGGTATCTCAACCTCAATAGGTAAGATAGCTTCCACACTATAGACTACTGAGTAAGGAGTTGCACCTGTAGTGGTTCGAATACTAGTTCGATATGCCCATAGTGCTGGATTTAGTTGATCATGACAATCATGGCTAGCATCATTGATTGTCTTCTTAAGGATTCTCAATATGTTCTTGTTTGATGCTTTAGCTTGACCATTGCCTTGTGGGTAATAGGGGTGGAAAAGCGGTGTTGAATGTGAAATTTCTCACAAAGCTCACAGACATCTTGATTCTTGAATGAAAGATAGTTATTTGTGATGATGGACATGGGTACACCATACTGGCAGATGATGAAATTAAGGATGAATGAGGCGATTTGCTTGCCAGTGACTTGGGTAAGTGAAACAACTTCAATCCACTTTGTGAAGTATTTGGTGGCGGTAATAATGAATTTGTGGCCGTTGGATGAAGATGGATGGATTTTACCCACAAGGTCGAGTCCCCATTGACAAAAAGGCCATGGTGTTGTGATTGGTTGCAATTCCTGTGCTAGTGCATGTATTAAGTCTCCATGAACTTGGCATTTCTTGCATTTTCTGACAAAGTAATAGGAGTCCTTTTCCATGGATGGCCAATAGTATCCAACTTGTATGATCTTCTTAGCTAGTGACGGGCCACTTGAGTGAGTCCCACAAATTCCTTCATGTACCTCTTCCAAGGCCTTTGTTATCTCATCTTGTTCCAAACATCGAAGGAGTGTCCCATCAAGACTGTGTCGGTATAGGGTTTTAGCAATAATGGTATATCGAGCGGTTTGGTGAATGAAGGTTTTACGTTGGTTATTCGATTGGTTAGGAGGAAGTGTGTGATCATGGAGATAGGTGTAGAATTCACCATACCATGGCGATTCGAAACCAACAAGGTGACATATCATCTCAGATTCAGGGATATCATAAGCGGGAATCCAAAGTTGTTCCACCAAGAACTCGTAGCGTGTTGAATTCTTTGGAAGATCTAATAGAGATGCGATGGTAGCCATAGCATGAGTGGCTCGATTCTGATCTCTGGGTATCTGCTCAAAAGTGATAGTAGTAAATGAATCCTTTAGATGGTCCACCATTTGCTTGTATGGCATGAGTTTATCATCCTTGGTCTGATATTCATCTGTTGCTTGTCGAATGACTAGTTGGGAGTCGCCATAGACTTGCAGTTCTTGTAGCTTCCATTGTATGGCTAGCCGGAGTCCTATAATCAAAGCCTCATATTCACCTATGTTGTTTGTGCATGGAAATGTAAGCCTGTACAACTTCAAGATGTTGTCACCTTGAGGTGTGATAAAGAGAATGCCTGCCCCCGAGCCATGCCTAGTGTATGAACCATCAAAGTATAGCTTCCATGGTGGTACCTCTGTGATCATGAATATCTCTTCATCTAGAAAATTGGAAATGAGGGGATGATCGCCTATGAGGGGTGCATCAGCTAGCTGATCTACAATAACTTGCCCTTTAATAGCCTTATGGTCCACATACTCAATGTCAAACTCGCTGAGAATCATTACCCATTTGGCCAAGTGGCCAGTCAATGTTGCTTTGCTGAGTAAGTACTTGAGTGGATCAATCTTTGCAATGAGCTACACCTTCTGTGTTAATAGATATTGTCTTAGTTTAGTAGCTGCCAAGATGACTGCTAGGCAAGCTCGCTCAATAGGGGTGTAATTGAGTTCATAGCCAACCAGTGTGTGAGAAATGTAGTAAATAGCACACTCTTTCCCTTCTCAATTGTGTTGTGCCAATAGTACTCCCAAAGCTATATTAGTTGCCGATATATAGAGTAATAGAGGCCTACTTGGATCTGGTGGGATCAACAATGGTGTATTCATGAGATAATCTTTAAGCATTTGGAATGCTTGCTGGCATCTGGCATCCCACTGAAAGCAGATGTTCTTATTTAGTAGGTGTGTAAATTGGTGACACTTATCTGTCAGTTGTGCAATGAATCTTCAGATAGACTGTAGCCATCCTTGTAGTGTCCTTAGCTGACTGATGTTCTTTGGTGGTGGCATGTCCATGATTGCTTTGACCTTTGCTGGGTCAACCTCAATCCCTTTGCTTGAGACAATGGATCCGAGAAGTTTCCCTGAGGTTACTCCAAAGACACATTTCTTTGGGTTGAGTCGAACATGATATTGTTCTAGTCGATCAAAGATTTTCTCTAATATGTCCAGATGACCTTCTCTTGTGAGTGATTTTGCTAGTAAGTCATCCACATATTCTTCCATTATAGTATGCATCATGTCATGGAAGATTCTGTTCATTTCCCTTTGATAGGTTGCTCCTACATTCTTGAGACCAAAAGGCATTAC
The DNA here is from genome assembly GCF_030272615.1 of Cryptomeria japonica. NCBI lineage: Eukaryota > Viridiplantae > Streptophyta > Pinopsida > Cupressales > Cupressaceae > Cryptomeria > Cryptomeria japonica. The sequence goes on along the minus strand of NC_081415.1, from coordinate 187,052,510 downwards.
ATTCTAGTTGTATGTTCCCAATGGACATGTAAAAGCTATCTTATGTTGATCTTTTGGTGCTATTTTTATCTGATTGTATCTAGAAAAACCATCCATGAGTGAAAGCATGGCATGTCCTACTGTTAGGTCCACTATGATGTCGATGTTGGGTAGGGGGAAGTCATCCTTAGGACATGCTTTGTTTAGATCTCTGAACTCAGTGCATATACGGATGCCCCCATTTGGTTTACCAATAGGCACAATATTGGAAATCCAATCTGCATAATCAATGGGTCTAATGAAGCCAACATCCAGGAGTTTTTTTAAGCTCTGCTTTAACTTGGACTGCAATCTGGGGATGCATCTTTCAAAGCTTCTGCTTGATAGGTTTAGCTTCTTCTGCTACTATGAGGTGATGCATGACTAAGTCAGGATCAAGACCAGGCATGTCTGTATATGACCATGCAAAGTTGACCTAGCATTTTTGGAAGAATTCGACAAACTTAGGCTGTTCCTCTAGAGTCAAAAGAGATGCCAAATGTATGTGGTGAGGAGTTTTAGGAGTCCCCACATTGTATTCTTTTGTTTCCTCGATCAGAATCGTTGATCTTTCCTGCTGTGTACTAGAAGGAAGGATGCCAAACCTTTCATCCTCGGGCACCTCAGAGAGGTTTTCGCCATTGGATACGCTCTTTCTTTTTACTTTTCTAGGATCAAATAGTGCCACAGTGTGGTTTTCACTATAAGATCCATGTTTTATTGTTATATTTTTGTAGCTGAAAGTTTTGGCATCCACCCCAAAGTATGCTGCACTATTAATTTCTATGACGAATCTAGCTTTGTGATCCCTACTTGGTATGTTATCCCATAATTCCAAGAAGTCAATGATCGCCTCATCATTTTGGAAATGGTCAAGACATGGGGGATTAGGTTGGTTCCATTCGATGAGTTCAGGATGGATAATTGGCATTACCTCATTGATTAGGTTAGGTTCGTGAGCTGTTTCAGTGAGGGTTAAGACATTATGGGCAAGGTCATCGATGGTACTCTCTCTGTCAGAATCAGGCACAGGATGTGATGTAGGGTCTGTGGAAGATGTTTCCAGTTCAGGAACCCAAGTGGTCTTTATCTATGCTTCTCCATAAATAGGGATGTCTTTGCGGGGTGGGGGTAGTGATGTGTCTTCCTCATCTGAAGTGTTAAGCTGTACAAAATCTAATTCCCACTCATGTGAGTCAGTTTCTGAGTCACTTTCGAGTAGCTGATTACTATACCATACTGGGATATCCTTTGAGTTAAATACTACAAGCGTGATCAGTTGATGTACCTTGGTGGATGAAATGATCGGTGCTACAGGAAGTTGATGGGGATCAATGAATCCAGTACAAGGAGTGTTGGTAGTGTTAAATCTGCTATTTCTCCTAGAACTGCTGGTGTAGTAGATACTGCTGGGAATTTGGATAGAGTTGCTGCTGCTAGGGGGACTTTTGATGTTATCACTACTACTCATGGTGTTGTTGGGTCAATTGTTGGGATGACTGACATTGCAGATGGTTTCAATGGGATAGTTGCTATACTCTGGGATGCTGCTCTTATAATGAAAGGTGGCTTCTTTGTAGCGGGTTGATATAGTGGTTTGTTGGGTTTTCCTTTGAATCGAAGTTTAGGCAAGATCTCCTTTTGAAAGCCTAAGCCTGTGTTATCTTTAGGTTTCATTTTTGTTTGCAGTGGATCATGTCGCCCTTGCTTACAATACCCCAAAGCAGTTTGACCATCATATCCCATTCTTTGCATAATGAGAAGACCTTTGCCATATTGATCTGTGGGAAGCTTAACTCGCGGAATGTCGGTGGTGATAGGATCCTTATAGATCCATTCTGCTATGTCTTCATCATTGTTTTCCTCTTCTTGACTCTTTCCAAGGATGAAAGGTGTCAATGTACAAGTTGGTGTGACCAATGATGTTTGAAGCACCTGTTGAGGTTTGCCATGTGTTTTAGGAGAAGTGGGCATTTGTCCAACACAAAAGAGTTGGCTTAGATTGTATTCTCCAAGACCTTCCTCTACAATTTTCATTTTGAGCTTCTCTTGCTTGGGTATAACATTGCTTGAACTGGAAAGAGAGGCTAGACTTATGTATGATGTGGAAGACATGGCTTCTCTATTGATGGGAATAGTAATCTCTTGCTGATGATTGATGTTATGGCAATATGCAAAGGGGTTTGCATCGCCTAGGATCGTGATTTCTGCACCATTATGTGGGAACTTGATACATTGATGGTAAGTGGATGGAACGGCTTGCATGTCATGTATCCAAGGTCTTCCCAACAACAAATTGTATGGCAGAGGAAGGTCCAAAACCTAACATATGATGTGTTTCACCACTGGGCCTACTCAGATTGGTAATACAACAGGTCCTTTGGATGAACGCTCTGCATCATGATAAGCTTTGATTGTGGTCTTCTTGCAGGAATCCATTGATTCAATTGCATATCCCAAAGCTATGACTAATTGGAGTGTACAAATATTCAGGCCTGCTCCATTATCAATCAAGATTCACTTGATCCTATGTTGATTAATAAATCCTTCAATGTGTAGTGAGGCGTTATGGGGTTGCTGGAAGATGAATTGTCACTTTCAGAAAAAGTGAGACAAGGGGATGCTTTTAGACTTCCAACCATGGCTTGGAACTGATCTGTATTCAAGTTAGCAGGAACTAATGCCTCTTGGAGAGCTTGGTCCAAGATTGGTTTATGAGATGGAGATAAATGCAATAGCTCTAAGATAGATATCAGTGCAGGCATTTTATCTAATTGATCCACAAGGTTATACTGCTTTGAGATAGATGTGGTGCCCTGTGGAGCTGCTTTTATGGTAACTCTGCCATGACGAGTAACAACATTGCAATTGGAATTGGATGGATTCTTGATGGTAATGATGGTGACTTGTTCACTGGCATCATACAAGTGGTTCATAGTGTAATTATACACTGCTTGCGTATAATCAGTGGTGTCTATGTTTCTCCCTGAAGTGGAAGGACCTCTTTGATCTTGTGATGGAAGTGGATTTTTGAACATTAGATGATCATTGTTTGTTGTCTTTGGGTCATGTCCTTTGATTTTGATGTCACCTCGATCAATAAGATCCTGAATAAGATCTTTCAATCTATGACAATTACTTGTCTTATGTCTTTTTCCTTGATGGAAATCACAGTGTTTCGTATCTCTCCACCATGCGGGTTTGACTTGAGGTTCATAATTTGATGTTCTTGTTAGAGTGACCAGATTCTAAGAAATCAACTGGCGTAACACAGTTTCGATGGGCTCCCCTAAGGGAGTGTATGTTCGTTTTTGTTTTTGTTGACACGGTCTGGGTTCATCTTGAGATGTGATGCATCCTTGATTTTGAGGAGCAACTGTGTTAGTCTTGGGTGGAGGATTCTACCTTGCAAATCTAACCATAGGTTGGGCACTTTTGATAGTTCTTGCATCCACAACCCCGTCATTGACGACATTTTTATTTTTGTTCCAAAAGTTTGGTTTGTCACTATTGAAGTGAGGACAAGGAGCATCCTTTGGCTCATTATAGATTTTGATCAGCCCTTTCTTGATGAGAACTCGTTCACACTTTAAACCTTTTGTGATCATGTCATTGAAGGAATCTGTGTCTTTGAGTTCCAGGTGAAATTCCATTTCCTCGTTTAAGTTGGAAATAAAAATTTCCACTAATTCTCGTTCTGGTAATTGAAGTGAACGTCTGCTAGACATTTGACGCCATCATTGCAGAAACACTGAGAATAGCTCACCAGGTTTTTGCTTAGTGTTACATAGATCAACCATTGTGATATCCTGTTCAATGTTGTGTGAGTAATGTGATAGAAACTTCTAGATTAGTTCTTCAAAGGTCCTAATGCCACTTGGTAATTGGAAAAACCATGATGTGGTTGTTCCGCCCAAACTCTGGGGAAAAAGTCGCATTAGGTATGTATCCTCATATGCCACTTCTAGGCATGCTGAATGGAACTCTCTAACGTGATCATGAGGATCACCTTTTCCTCTATACTTTTGAACTTGGGTGTTTCAAACCCTCATGGAAAAGGTGGCACATAAAGTTTCTATCAAAGGGATAGGGAAAAATGTCATTAAGTGAAAACTGATTTGTTTTCACACCACTATGAAGTTGTTGGGCGAGATTTTCAACTTGTCGCCTTAATATCTCTATGTCATTCGGAGGAGGGGGAGATGGTGGATTACCTTGATGAAGGTTATATCTGATGAGATCTCATCTTCTTTCATCCTCATTACGACTTTGGCATTCTGATACTTGTCGTAGTTGTTCAATATCAAAGTCTGAGGGTAGTTTGGCTCCCTCTTGAGAAAGTCTCAAGAAGTGAGCATCAACATTGCTTTTGAGTATTTCATCAAAAAGTCTATTAAAGAGAGGGTTGTGTTGTGCCCTTTCTATTGCCGCAGGAGTAGGAGTACTTGGATTTTCTTCATTCATGTTTCCTCCAAGAGCTTCTTGGAATTCATTGATGTTTTCCTCTTCTTCTTCCTCAATTTCCATTTCTCGTTGTCTTGACCGTGTTTGGATATGAGCCATCTTGTTTACAAGTTTTTGTTGAAGTTGGGTGAAATTGATGATGAGTTGTTGATGAAATGAGAGATTTATGTTTGGTGTGGAGTTTTTCATATGGATCTCTAGCACTTTAAAGGTAGATGTTACCAAAGTTCTTTCCTGAATTGCTTGTTGCTTTTGACAAAGTGTGATGTGATAAGGTTTAGAGAAATCTGAGATGTGTTATAGACTTAACTACCTAGTAATGAGAGGATTCACTCATAGACTAGTTTTAACCTGCATAGATATGTCTCTTAGGATGAGCTTATCCTAGATGTAGAGACACTCTAAAAAGTGATGTATTGTGTTTGATTCAAGCAATATCTAAAGAGAACTTAGGACAAGAACCTCTTAATGTTTTGAGAGTTGAAATGAATGAGATAATGTGAAGGTGAGAAATGGATGAAATGTTTAACTTCAATAAAAGCTTTGTGTCACAAAAGAAACAAACTCTTCCTCTTCATGTTCAGGGGTTGGGGGTTCTTCCCTAGCTACGTTGTATGTGATACAAATTTCTGGAAAGAAGTCGGGGTTGATCTTGCCTCCTTTATTTTTGTGATAACTCAAAGCTCTATATTGCATAAAAGCTTTGTGGTTTAATGACTCTTGATCAAATTCATTTGATTTTCCTTGAAAGTAAATATGCATGTGGCGTAAGAAGGTTCTATTGGAAACAAAGATTTGTCTATTAAGATAGAAGAATTTCCTCCTTTTGATTAAATCCTTTGAGCTTAATGGTCTTCTTTTCAAGTTGACATGTTGATGAAGATTCTTCTTTCTTAAGATATGAAGAATGGTCATAAAATTTGATACTCTTGCTCTTTGTTTTTAATCTTTGTTGGTATTTTGAAAAAGTTTTATGTTGGATGAATCACTTTGTTTTTGGAACTAATTTTTGATGTTTCTTTGACAAGAAAACAAAGCAAGCACACAAACACAAGAATGTTGCCTCAAAAGGCACAAATAAGTATGGGTCTAGATCAACCCAATCCTTGGAATTTTTATGACCCTTTCCTTTAAATGTATTTTAAGGTGTATTTCCAAAGCCTGAAGTCAGCTCAATTTGCACTTGGTCTTGACTAAACAAAAACACTTCAAACAATTTTTATCCCTAAGGTCAAATGGCCAGTTGCAATAAATTTAGCCCACATCTTGATATTTCTTCAACTTTGGTACTACATACCTTATGAATCCCGTCGTGGCAGGTAAGGATGTGATATACTAAGTCTTGCATGAGCATAACAAATAGATGATCCCTATGATGGGGGAGTCACGACTTTCATCAAGCCACAAGTGACTTTTCAAAAAGCTATGTTTTTACTCAAGGAAATATGTATGGTGAGTATCTTGGGAGCAAAACCATCTATGCTCTTGCACTAAATTATATCACAAATATCCTCAATCAATAGAATGGGTGGGGTACTACTTAAAGGTGTTTAGTCATGTTCGATGTCTTTGAATATAAGTTCATTCTGCAGTGACTCACTTAAGAGCCTTGTAACTCATGGTGGGGCCCATTTGTCCTTTCGGCAAGTTACATTGTAGGAACAACTGTACCCAAGGCTACAGCTTTCTCTCTCACCTGATTTCTACAGTGGCTCGAAGGATTTACCACACAAGGTCATTCCCAAGAGTATCGATCCCTTGGCAGGCCTCTCTTAAAAAGATAAAATTTGAGTGTTACTAACACTTTTCTCTTGCACCTAGGACCATGAAAGCCAAAGGAGAGGATAGTGTGTGTTAGAAGTAGGACCACTCGACCAACTCTTTGCACAAGTGTGCCAATCATGAAATTCACTTGTTCTTTTTAACTTGTCATCGCAATGATTTTCTATCTATTTGGAGATGTTGCTCCAACATTCATGGTGTTCTTTTTAACTTCAAATGCAAAGGTTTGAGTAAACTAGGAAAATGAAAATCCTGGTCAACTTAATAAAAAGCATGTTTGCTTGAAGTAAATTGCTTTTGCAAAATTGAGACAAGTTAATTGTGAATTTTATTTGCACCAAAATTGAAGTGTGGATTGTAAATTTTTGCTTAAGTTTGATGCTAGAAATAAATTTGTCTTGTTGATTTTAAGCACCAAATGGAAAATTAAGCCTAAACTTGCAATAAACAAAGTTTGTTTTGTTCAATTTTTAGAGCACCAAATACAAAAATTTGATCCTAAGCTTGCAAGAAAGTAAATTTTGTTTTGTTCAATTTTAAAATACCAAAAATAAGTTTTTGATTGTTAAGTAAGTTGGCTTTAGACCTGCACAAGAAATGAATAGTTAGTAAAAACCGAACCTATGTTGGGCTCCTACAAGCCTAAAAATTTTCACTTTTTCGGTTACAGGGTCTTTTTTACAATGTTCTGTTACAATAGCACTACTCTGTGTTTAAACAGAAGTGCTATTTAACACAAACTCGCTAATATAGACACAACAACGCTAAAAGTAAAATTTTGACAACAAAATCAATAGCGCTAAAACATTCTCAAAAGCACCAAAACAAGTTCAAAAGCGCTAAAACAAGATCAATAGCACCAAACTTGGTACAATAACACTATTGTAAAAACAAGAGCACTATTGTAAGAATAATAGTGCTAGAATAACAAGTTGCAATAGCGCTACAACGTGATCAAAAGTGCTAAAGTGCAACCTGTGTGTCAAGTTCAACATTCAAACATGTCAGTTGTCAAATTTTATTTTTTTTTTTAGGTGTTTGGATTCACATCGGGTTCACCAAATGATGCACTGTAAAAAGGGCAAGGTTAGATTAAAACCTGTGGTTGTATAACACACAAACAACAAGAAACAAGTGTTAAGGTTAGTGTTACTCAGCCAAAGATTAACCTAAGCAGGCATATCAAAAGACATACTAAGATCATGCTAACATTTTTAACAAATGACACAAATGTAAGAAGGCATCTCCAAATGCCTCTTAACATGTTCTTAGCTCCTTCTCCTTTGTTCCTCTCCTCTCCAAGTTCCAAAATAGTGTAGCTCTTAGTAGCTTTTTGCACTATGGATGCTTATGGAGATTCAAGATTGTAAATGATCTCAAGCTTATGCTATGCAAGTGTAAAAAGAACTAATAAAATATATTATGAAAAAGAACTAAGATTTATTTTAGTCCAAGATGACAATATATGAGTATTTATGCTAAATGCTCTCTAGAATTCACTATAGCTTAAATGCAGACAAGTTTTCAAGATCTGGATTATAAAGAAATGGGCTCTATTTATAGGAAAAATGGAGCAATGGATGGTTGAGATTGAATAATCTCAACAAGGGTCAAGATTGAATGATATTCAATCCATGTGATGGCTTTCAATCCAATCCCAGGATGACAAGTGTCAATATGAGATAGGTTGAGAGGAGAGGGCATAAGCATTAAATGTTTGACATGACTTGGGAGTCAACTTGGGGGTTAAGGTCAAGATTGGGTTGAGTGAATAAATTATTTATTCAAAGGATAAAGCTTTTATCGAATGGATAAACTCTTGTGCAAAGGCAAAAGGGATAACCATGGTCAAAACAATAAATGCTTAAGGAGACCCATGAGTGCAAGTTGAAATAACCATAAATGGTTATGTAAGAGCCATTAATGGTCATGTAACAACCATTAGTGGTTTGGAAGACTTTAGAGGTTAAATTGTTGAACACACAAAGCATTAAATGCTTTTCAAAGACTTTGGAGTCTTTGAGAAGTGACTTAAAGTTGCTTAGGAATGTGACAATAATTAGGGGATGGATTAGGCTAATTAGGAAGGGTTTAGAAGAATCTAGAAGGGGGTTTAGGAATGCAAATGGATTTAGTGGGTGAGGGAAAATAGGATTTTATTTAAAATAAAAATTCATTTATTTCAATAAATGTGTGGAAGTTGCATTTGTAGGAAAATGCAAGTGGGGATTAAATGATTTAAATAAATGTTAATTTATTTAAAAGAGGAAAATGGGTATTTTATTAAATAAATAGATTTTATTCATTTAATTAATTGTGAATTTGGTATAGTAAATTAATTAAAATAAATTGAATAATTTATTTAATTAATAGAAGAATGTTTGAAGATGAATTAATTAAATATTAATTTAATTAACTAATGGCTAGTGGATTTTTAATCAAATAAATAGAAAATGTTTATTTAATTAAGCTCGACAGATTTGTGTGACTACACAACCCTAACCCTAACTGTAATTAAACCACAATCTTATTTAAGGGTTTAACATTTGAGAAATAGTTATAAACATTTAATAATAAAAAAAAAACTATTTGAATAATAATTTAAAATTTTTAATAAGTGTATATTATACATTATAATTATTTTAGAATTTTATATTTTAAAAACTATTTTAATGGATCTAATTTTTATGATTAAAATTTAAAAAACATTTTTTTTAATATTTATAACACAATAAAGAGATAAATAGAAAAATCACATGTATATATAAATTTAATTTTTTCAATATAGAAACATTATATTTTGATGACTCAAATTATTTCTTTAAACATGTGATTTTGATTTTTTAAATTTTAAAAAAAAAAAATTATGTTTACAATTTAGAAACATACAAGTATTTTTTATCTTTCAAAATTGATAACTAAGATTCTTGCAACATTATCTTAACAAAAAGAGAAAAACGTTATGTTATATCACTCTCTGCAAATATAATTTAGAAACATTATATTTTTATTACTACAATTTAGAAACATAAAAATTCTTTTTGATCTTGAAAAATCACATGTGTGTATAAATTTGATTTTTTCAATATACAAACATTATATTTTGATGACTAAAATTATTTGTTTAAATATGTGATTTTGATTCTTTAAATTTAGAAAAAATAAATTTTATTTTTACAATTTAGAAACATACAAGTTTGTTTTTATCTTTCTAAATTGATATCTAAGATTCTTGCAACATTATCTTAACAAAAAAGAGAAAAATGGTATGTTCTATCACTCTATGCAAATATAATTTAGAAACATTATATTTTTATTACTACAATTCAGAAACATAAAAATTCTTTTTGATCGTTTTGAAAAATATATATAAATTTTGAATTATTTGTTTAAGCATGATTTATATTTTTATATTTAAGATTTAAAAACATACAAATTCTTTTTGATGTTTCTAAATTGATGATTAAGATTCTTTCTTTCATTTTTAATCAAAATTTCTTCTATATACTAATATACTATGTAGGCAACAATATCTTAACAAAAAAATCATATGCAAATAAAAATTTATTGATTTTAAATTGATACTAACCACTATAATGTACTAAATTTTACAATATTATATTTGAAATCATATAAAACGTGAATTTTTTCTTTAGATTATATTAAGAGGTGAAATCGTATAAAGAAGAAATTTTTTAATTCCCATACATACTTTATAAAAAGATAGACATAAATCTTGAACAAGTTTGACTAAAAGAAAATTGTTTATCATGAAGATACTATTCTAGCTAATTTTTGTGCAACCAATTGCACTAGAAGTAAACAAGGCATCAGAAATGCAGAGGGAAAGGCTTCAATTATTCACCATCATATTCTCAATAATGTGGGTTTATATTCACCTTTGTATTGATGATCACCACAATTTAATGGCAACCCCTCAGCTATCTGTATCACAGCCTTACCTGGTGAAAAGGATTTAGTGCTCAACTTTTTGCAAGTATACATATTCCAATAGTTCTTTACCTCATTACCTGTACTGCCTGGCACTCGACCTACAATCAATGACCATCTTGCACAAATTTAATTCAAATGTAGAGAATCCAATAGATAGCAAGAACCACATATGAACTTTTCAAATTAGGAAAACAAAATGAGACACATTAAATTCTTTGTGCCCAAAATCAAATATGGCAGGGCAATACTAAAAATTGTTTTTTGATGCAAGATTTCAATAAAACAACAATGATAGCAAGCAACAACAATAGAAAAACTTAAAATGGAAATGGCTTACCATTTGCTTTTACTGTATCCATAGCATTGTCTGCCTTCCCAAATGTCACATTAAACATAAATCAAAACCATATGCCACTGGTTAATAAAAAAAATGTTTACCTTAAGGAAACTAAAGAGTACAAAATACAAAATAAATAATAATGAAATCAAACTGGAGGAAAAACAAAATACAAAAAATAAAGATAGATGAATGCAATGGTCTCATTTAAAGAGATTTGTAGCTCGTCTTCTAATCTTCCACTACCATTGCAGTTAAGGATGACTTCTCTTCCACTATGGTGGCAGTAACGTTAGACTCTTCAGCTGCCATTTGCTTTGTAACTGTCTCCATATTTTCAATTTTCTTTAGTGTTTACATGAAATATTCCACTTTTATTCTATCCTTCACTCCCCCTATTGTGACTGTATAGGAACGCCTCTCGGCGTAATTAATTTATGTCTAGAAACCTTTGCTTCACATTTCTTTATAATTTGTGCAACTTTGTGCTACAAATTTTAATACTCAATCTTCTATCCGACATTTTTTTTTTTTTTTTTAAGAATTTATCATATTAATGAATACAATGGTTACCTTGTTATACAATCTAGTTGTTTGGGAATTATTATTTGATCAACCTATAAAAAATGAAGAGTATAAAATATCTTCAATCAAGCTAATGCCTTCAAAATGCTTTAGAGAAACAATTGAAGTCTATAGATGTGAATGATTTATCCTTATAATTCAATGACTACAATGAATGCATTGAAACCTTTTAAATGTAAGACCACTATGTCTATTAAATATAAGGGCTTGGGCCAAAACTTATTAAAATCAAATAAGATATTTAAAAAATCCATTTACATAAATGGATAATGGAGATTTGTTATTTCACCCTATATGAAAATAGAAAATGGGATAGGTGTTAGGTACTTACAAATATGTGTAATATGGTAGGATAGTAGCATGGTGAGAGGGAAAAATATTTACGCAAAATTATGCCATTTGTTAATGTCTACATATTAAAAAATCCTTTAATATAGACACGTAATTAAATGGGAGATCTAGTATGGGTGTGTGAATTTGTCATTATATTTTTCCCTTATTTTGAGGGATATTTGAATCCTACAACAAACTTATATCTCCACTTATATAAAAAATAACAATAATGCATGTAAAGAAAATTCGTATACCCTCAAAGATATGTCATAGGGTCCATATAAAGTATAGACCATATGAGGATATTATTGTGTGTATACAATTTTTTTTGCATATTCGTTGTACAAGATGAATATCTCTAGGAACATCAAATAACCTTCATATCTTAATATAAAAAATAGTAGTGGCATGATATATGCCTCTCTTAAAAATTGGTGGCATCTATAGGATACAAATAATTATTAGAAGAGAAACATAATACATGAAAATTAAATATAATCTAAGCATGTAATCTTATACTCATATAAATTTAGAAAACAATTATAAATAATGCATCATAAACATGTGGTCTAGAGATGGAATCTGTATATAAGAAGCTTTCCCTAATAGAAGAAATAAAAATTGCGATGTTGCCTTTAGGAGCCTATCAACACACACACATGCACACATGTAGAGCACTGCAATAAGCATATGCACCCCAATGTGGTATCTAGAAGAATGAGTATAGAAAGGGGGGAAAGTCATTTAGTACTTAGTGAGAAAATTAAAACACTAGGCATAAACACAACATAACAAGCATAAACTCATGATAAGATGCAAGGGGTCCTATAAGAAGGAAAGGGGGAATTTTACATAATACTTTTGTGTAGTGTTGAGCATTGCACACATGTGATTTTAGAGTATACAAAATGTTGTTGAAGGTTTTGCAAATGGGGTTGCAAGCTAAGTGGGTTTAACCTTGGAGGGAACTCTTTGGTTAAGCACACTCGAGTTGGAGTAGTATTGAGATGGGTGACCTCCCAGGGAGTCCCAATGCTTCACCCATGTGAGCATCACCTAGATGCAATGAGTGCTAAGTGGACCATTCATACTCATGAGAGATAGGTTATTGTGAACCACTACTCATGAAATATGGGTCAATGAGTTTGACTCCAAAAATACATAGCTAAACCCTGATAGCAATATCATAGTTTGACTTGTTGTGGAAAATACCTCCTACTTACCAATTGATAAGCTAAAGTAGCTCTATAATGAATGGTTCATAAGCCATAACACTTGCTGAAGGTTTTTCAAATGGGGTTGCAAGCTAAGAGGGTTTAACCTTGGAGGGAACTTCGTGGTTAAGCGCGCTTGAGTTGGAGTAGTGCTCGAATGGGCAACCTCCCAAGAAGTTCCAATTCTTCACCCTTGTGAGCATCACCTAGATGCAATGAGTACTAAGTGGATCATTCATTCTCATGAGAGATGGGTTCTTGTGAACCACTACTCATGAAACATGATTCAATGAGTTTGACTCAAAAACTACACACTTGAACCTTGATAGCAATATCATAGATTGACTTGTTGTGGAAAATACCTCCTACTAATCAATTGATGAGCTAAAGGGTCTCTATAATGAATGGTTCATAAGGCACAACACTTGTTGAAGGTTTTACAAATTGGGTTGCAAGCTAAGTAAGTTTAACCCTAGAGGGAACTATGTGGCTAAGTGTGCTTGAGTTGGATTAGTATTGGGATGGGTGATCTCTCAAGAAGTCCTAATGCTTCACCCCTATGAGCATCACCTAGATGCAATGAGTGCTAAGTGGACCATTCATTCTCATGAGAGATGGGTTCTTGTGAACCACTACTCATGAAACATGGGTCAATGAGTTTGACTCAAAAACTACACAGTTGAACCCTGATAGCAATATATCATAATATACAAAACATTCCATTTAGCTATGGAAAAGAGAATTTTGAATTTATGCTATAATGACATTGAAATCCCATTTCCTTGGTAAATTGTGCTTTATCCATAGTTTTTGGAGTTTCATTTTCTTAGATAAAAGTGCCACACAAGGATGTCTACATAGTGCACTAGCATTCTACAAAAATGTGTGATTCAAAAAGCCACTGGAGCCTTACGTTTTCTAGAATATGCTAGTGTAACACTCCTATCAGGATGGTCAAGTTTGGAGGATGCACCTGGACCTTCTAAGTTGGTAAATCCTTACCCTATTTAAAATGAGGAAGGATATCTCATTGAATATCTCTCCCACATAAAAACTCTTTGCAATATTGCTCCCTTTGTCGATTTTACTAGGAGACACCATTTTAGAATATCCTAATTGTGTTCTTTCTCATCTTTGTCAATTTTGAACACCTTTAGAATAGGACACCCAACATTTGTGTATGACACTTTCCAGTCTATCTTTCAATTTCAGGTTCCTTTTTATACCTCTGTTTGGAATTTGGCTTACTTTTTGTTATTTTTTCTTTGATTTTCTATTTATATTGAAGTCATAAATTTTGTTATAGTTAACCCTAGATCACATACTCACACTTCACAATCTTAATTCCAAATTTAAAAAAAAAGAACAAAATCCAAGTCTTTAGCTCTCGTTTCAAGATTATATCTAAACCTATTCATATTCCAATGTCACGAATGGACCATTGAGACCCTTAGATTACATGAATTACAATTTTTAGAGACTTTGTACATCTTTCTTCGTACATACTCTTTTTAAGAATGTGAAGACATCATCTGTACACCTAATTTTTTTCTTCCTAAGGGAAGGAATGTTGTTTGGAAATCGTGGACCATATTATACATCCAATTTTGAGTATATGCCATTAGTATAGATCCTATATTGAGGGGGGTCTCCATGGTTTCTCTTCTTTTCTCTTATGGAAGTAATTTTTTATCACATGGGGGTTTTTTATGTGTCATGTTCTAGAGAGAATTTTTCTTGCATTTTCTCTCTTTTAGGGAGGAGTTTTCTTCCATTGGGTTTTCTCCTTCCCTTCATTTGTGAGAGATTCCATTTGCTCATTATTCTCCCTAAGTTGCACCTAAGGTCATGTTGTGTTAAAATGGTATTTTTTTATCTAGTTTCCCCCTTTGTAGTGTGAATAAGGTAGATTATCTAATGAATTTCTAGTTAGTACCTTTTTCACGTATGTTCACAAGTTAAGATTACTTGACATGTTAAGAGGCTTTCTAGGATTCTCTTATAGAAATGTGATCTTATCCCCCAATTGTCACATGACATAGAATTAAGACACTTGTCATAATCCTAGTCAATCCTATATCTCAAACTTACCTATATAAGAAATTTTTTATATGTATATTCTGGTATTGCATATGCTAATTTATTGATCATATTGTTCTAATATATTTGCATACATGATTAGAAATTTATGCTCTTTCTTCTATCTTTTGTAGAAGGTTGTTTTAGTTTTGTAGGCAATCATGGGATCTTGATTCATTTTATAAAAAATAATCCTCATATATGGTTTCTCTTAGGTTATCTTTAATCTTTATCAAGAATAATTCATTGTCTATAATAATCAATTATTTATTAGCACATTTGAATAGAACACAATCAAAGAGGTCAACTAGTTGACCTCTTTGCTTGTGGTGATTGAGATATTTTATTACTCTAAGCCTAATAAGATATTTTATTACTCCAAGATGTAGCACTATAGCTAACTAGTTGGCCTCTTTGCTTGTGGTGGTCAAGATCCTCCTTTGAGAACTACATTTAATGTTGAAAGTATGTCTTCATGAGGTGAGCTCTAGGAGATAAATTTTGACCAATTTAACAATGAATTGTATCATAGTTTTGAGTCCATGGGTTTAGGAAACTATTTATCATTTTCTAATTGCTTCTAAGTTGCTATAGATCAAAGAATTGAGTTGGACTATGCTATATTTTTTTAAATATATATGTACTATTGAAATATATATGTACTACTGAATTAAATTTTGATAGAGTTGAAAATTTATTTGATAGCAAAAATACATTCTTATTGTATTATTATTCTTTTGTTGTGAATGTAATGAGAGTATTGTTGTTATTTACTATTTTTTTCTATAATGGTTTTCCAAGGTATATCTTGTGTTGTATAATGTTACTTGAATCTTCTATCTTAACTCCCCCACGTTAAATTTATTTTTGGTACAATATAGATTTAATCCTTCAATGTTGATTCACTAGTTTGTTAGAATTGATAATTAAGATTTGAAACGTAATAATGAATTTGATATAAGGTACATGTAAAAACCTTATCTAGAATTTTTTTTGATATTAGGGGCCATGTTATATGATCTAGTCTAATCTAGAATTGCATTGCATGGTTCTATCTTATTTCAAACTTAGTCTAGACCTAACATGCATTGTGAAGATTCGTACATCTATGTATTAGGCATTGCATCTAAGAATGGGTTGTGATAAGAAACGTGTTAGGGATTTCTACAAGATGAATACAAGACTCTTAACTTGTCTTGATTATAGTCAAGTCTATTTGTGTAAATTGACAACAAAACAATAATACTTATTATTGTATATGGTGAAAATGGATACAATAATAACAAGATTGAAAGGCTAAATGAATTCAACCACCAAACCCTAGCCTAACAACAACAAAGATCCACCATAACATATGAAGATTACCTAAGACAATGCAAATCAAATGAAATCACAAAGTTTATACCATCACATGTCCAATAGGGTTTTGATCTCCATTCTTCCTATCTCCATTGATCTTGCTTGATATATTTGCTCTCAGATTTTATGTGCACAAGAGCTCAACAAAGAACGGAATGTGGTTGCAAGTAGGATCGTAGTGTAGTCAAATGATCATTAGGGCATTAGGATGATTGATTAGAATGATTGATTAGGGTTTGATAATGAAGGAAGTATCTCCTTATATAGAAGACACTATAAGAAATGGAGGGATAAGATTGAGAGGTGTAAAAGGAGGTCGGCTATGATTAGAGGGTAGGTAAAAGAAATAATAAAATAATGAAAGGGGTAGGTAGTGTAGGAATTAAGAGATGAATGACATGTGTCATAGGTAGAAAAGGTTAATGAATTAATTAAATAAATAAAGATTTATTTAATTAATAGAAGAAATGAAATAATTAAATAAATAAAATATTTATTTAATTTAGGAAAAGGATAATTTAAATAAATAAATGTATTTATTTAAATGAGAAATAATGCTAGAAGAGGATAAATGAATTAATTAAATAAATAAAGATTTATTTAATTAATAGAAGAATTAAGCTTAGATAATTAAATAAATAAAATATTTATTTAATTAGACATGACAATTTTGGGTGTCTACAATTATAATTATAATTGATGTACATAGGTTATGGATTTACATAATTCTTATATATTGTATTTGGTTCCTTGTGGAATGGGGTACCACACTTAGGAGGAATCCCAAAATTCTTTGTATTTGACAACAATAATATATTATAGTAAAAGAGTTATATTACAAAAATAAATATAAAAAAGACTAATATTAGGACTTAAATTATATTGGATTTTTGTTGTTTCTGACCTATCGATGGTTATCTTAGATACCCTACCCATCTTCCATGTATCTTTGAGTATTGTAAATTTGGTTCCTTGTGGAATGGTATAGCACACCTAGGAGGAATCCCAAAATTCTTTGTATTTGACACAAATAATATATTATAGTAAATGAGTTATATTATTAAAAAACACTAATATTAGGATTGAGAACTATATTAGGTGGAATATTTTTGATTGGTTAGTTTTAGCTATAAAACATCTTGTAAGAAGTTTTATTATTCTAAGATATACCAATTTAATTAATTAGTTGACCTCTTTGATCGTGGGGGACATGAATCCAATTATTTTTTATGAATATGCCTTCTCTATTAGATTAAAATATTAAAATGAATACAATTTTGACCATTAAAATATGAATATGAATCCAATTTTGACCAATTTAACTATCTAGTTTTGGAGCTCATAGTTTTGAGAAACTATTTGTTATTTCCTAGCTGTCTCTTCTATGTAAATCAAAGGCCTGGGTTAGAGTATGATATGATTTTTAATGTTATGTACATATTATCGAATACACTATTGAAAAAGTTAGAATATAATTTAAACAATGCTCGTAACCCTTTCCAACGTAAGGGAGTGTGGAGGATTGGATCCATCCTTAATCTCCTCAATGAGACTTGTGTCGAAGGTTGGGCCTCACACATTAACTTCCTAAGTGGAGGAGGGTTCATGCCACATGCCACGGGAATACAATGTTCACCTCCAATTGTTGGTTCGGTTGGGCCTCACATATTAACTCCCTACATGGAGGAGTTGACCAATTTAACTATCTAGTTTTGGAGCTCATAGTTTTGAGAAACTATTTGTTATTTCCTAGCTGTCTCTTCTATGTAAATCAAAGGCCTGGGTTAGAGTATGATATGATTGTTAATGGTACATACATATTATCGAATACACTATTGAAAAAGTTATAATATAATTTAAACAATGCTCGTAACCCTTTCCAACGTAAGGGAGTTTGGAGGATTGGATCCATCCTTCACCTCCTCAATAGACTTGTGTCAAAGGTTGGACCTCACACATTAACTCCCTACGTGGAGGAGTTGACCAATTTAACTATCTATTTTTGGAGCTCATAGTTTTGAGAAACTATTTGTTATTTCCTAGCTGTCTCTTCTATGTAAATCAAAGGCTTGGGTTAGAGTATGATATGATTTTTAATGGTACATACATGTTATCGAATACACTATTTGAAAAAGTTAGAATATAATTTAAACAATGCTCATAACCCTTTCCAACGTAAGGGCATGTGGAAGATTGGATCCATCCTTCACCTCCTTAATGAGACTTGTGTTGAAGGTTGGGCCTCACACATTAACTCCCTATGTGGAGGATGGTTCATGCCACATGCCACAAGCATACAATGTTCACCTCCAATCGTCGATCCGGTTGGGCCTCACACATTAACTCCCTACGTGGAGGAGGGTTCATGCCACATGCCATGGGCATACAATGTTCACCTCCAATCACTAGTCTTAACTGGCTTGTCCCTTCACCTTCACATGTCCCCACTTGGGTTACAGGGTGACACGACCGAGCCTGATGGTAGAGTGCATAATATTATCCCTATTTAAAGTGTTCTTTTTGTCTCATTTGTGCCACGTGTGGGACATATATTTGTTTTTTATTCATCCTATGAACGGACAGCCTGGCCGAAATTCAGTCTTGGGATACATTACACTTTTTACTTTCTGTTTTGTTGCCTAATGACTAATTTTTTCGTTTAGGCTTGAGTTAGTTAATCTCTAATTTTTTTTGTTTTTTCTTGAGTTAGTTAGGGGAAAGGATCCAGTGGTTGAGTGCGTTCCAATTCTTGTGATAGAAGTTGTTGATTTAATACCCCCATACTTGTTGATTTAATGTCCAATCTTTGTATAACATTGCACCAATAGTTGTATGATAACTACCAATAATTGAATGAAATGTACCATTTGTTGTGAAAAGTAACCAATCATGTGATGCCACATTAGTTGCACAAGTATTGGGGCCCTTTTGTACACCTATTGGTCTCCCTTTTTTTGGGGCTGTTTTGGACACCTTGGCAAAAAGCATGTTGATGTGGCATCATATTTGATGATGTGACAATGAAACCTTAGTTATAAGTAGGGGACTTGCCAAGTAAGCTGCTGTAAAAAAATCAGAGTGATTTGAAATTTTCACGTAGGATTTTGAGAAGCACGAAGTAAGGGTGCACAACTACTAGTTCCTTTCCCCTAATCACTATAATTTTTCTTGATATATGACTGAGGCTCCAAATGGACAACATGTGTGCTTTGCTCACACCACCCCATTCAACCCAACAAGAATGCAGACCTAAAATATGAATGAAATATATCGTGTTGTTAATGGGGTGAAATTGAAGGCTGGCTGAGGAAACCTACAAAATATATTGCTCATATGTGGTTAAAGATATAGGTTAATGGCAATTGCATCTTGGTGTGCAATGGGTATGCTGGAGGTGTAAAAATTCAATTGGGAAAAAAAGTGATCTATTTTATGTATACATTTGTGTAGTACATGATGTCTATCCATAGGTCTTTTAGCAAATGATAATATTTATGTAATAAATGTCTCAATGGAGAAATGGTAGCTTAAAACCAACTATGCATCCACTTGCATGGATATGAACATGACTAAAATAGAATCTTTGAATCAATAAGATGGCTCAAATTATGTTTGCAATAGGAAGAGGGGCAATGGAGAGGGGATGTAGATGGAGAAGGAGAGGGATACGGAGAGAAATAAATGGAAGAATAAAGAGACAAAGGAGAGAGGGATAGATTGAGATAGGAGAAACATATAGAGAGAGGGAGAGATAGGAAGTGAATTAGAGAAAGGTAGAGAGAGGGATATATATAAGGGAAGAGAGATACAAAGATAATGAGATAGAGATGGAGATGAAGAAAGACATAAAAGGGAATATAAAAATATAGAGATAGAGAAACAAAGAGATGTAGATATAGAGGTGTAGAAACAAGCTTTGGGAGAAAGAGATAATTGAATTGGTAGAGAGAGGAGAAATGTGTAGATATAGATGGGGAGAGAGGAAGATAGAGATTTATTTAGGTCCAATTCAAAACATGATATAAAAAATGAATAAATTTAATTATATGAAAATGTTTAGACCGTGCTAAACATCGTGATCAAATGGCTTGCCAACACTTAACCGAACTACGCCATGTGAATACCTTCCCTCCTTTTTCTCAAATGATTATTGAATTTGTTAGAATTAATTTTTTCCATGTATTATTTGTGCCTTTTGCATTAGACATTGTTTCATATTGAGTTATTATTTTCTAACAATTTATGATAAAACATGAAGATATTTTTAATTAATCTTAGATTATTTAACTTGTTGCGTGTGAGTGAGTAAAGAGAGATATGGAGCTAGATAGAGAGAGGAAGAGATATATAAAAATAGGTAGAGAGGGAGGGACAAAAATAGAGAAATGACAGATAAGTAGAGAGACATAGAAAGAGGGAGGTATGTGCCTAGACTTGTTTCCCTTACTTGTTCAATGATCTCATGACAACTTGTTAAAACTTTATTTAAAAAAAATTGATGTTACTCTCATGAATTTCATTCTAATTCACAGATCTAGATGGCTCATTCAATGGTGAAAATTATGTATACTACATTAAATGGGGTTATGGTTTCTTGAGAACCACTACTTGAAGTGTTAATAATCTCTTGAGGCAATAGAAGGTTTGCTATACCTAAAGGAAAAGTATAGCTGAAAATGGTAAATAATGATAGAATGCACATGCTAGAAAGGAAGTGCAATATTATTTAATTTTAATTTTAATTTTATCCAAACCTTAAAATTAACTCATTATAAAAAATTATTTAAAATCAAAATTTATTATACATGTTGGAAAGAGTAATGATAAGTGTCTAATTATTATTATAGGTCTCAAATTTCTCGTATCCAATTTATTTGTTTCTCTAAAATTTTGTTGAAATGGAGTTTTGACTTCTATTTTATGCCTATGGTATTTGCAAGGTTTGAACATGGGAAATATGGAGAATATGTTGGAATTATACACCCAGATGAGAATGGTTGATGTTGTCATTGATGGCAACAGGGTTCTACAAGTACTACATGGTTATACCAACAATTGACTTCGCATACCGGCACCGGCAGCTACAACAAAGATCATTCACACCAGCATCTAGTTTACACCAGCAACAAATCATACCGACATGCCAGGCCGACATGGATATAGTTTTGTTTATATGAAATGTATTGTAATGTAAATTATATTTGTATAGCCGACATGATGTATTGTAAAGACTCATATATGTACGAGATCTTGTAGGTCATTTTGTATGTGTGGTAATTGATGTAATGGTGATAAAAGGTGAAAGTGATAGGATAGAGATATGATACCAAATAGTTGTTTATGTACTTTGATGTATTTATTTTGAGAGCAAAGACTATTCTATGACAAGGTTTTGGCAGAGGTATCAGACAGAGCTTAAACCAGTACTAAATCCAACATTGTAGATGCTATTTTGAAGCAGTACATTGTATTGGATTTAACCATCCAAATTTGTAGTTAGTGGGACTCCAGTTTTGTTGTTGAGCAATGAGCTATAGGTTGTTGGCCTTCCTACATGTGCAGGCCCCTATTGTACTGAGTAATATTTATTCATATGGCCAGTGAGTAAATATTGTGGATCACAAATCCCACTGAGGTTTTTCCCTTACCGGGTTTCCTCGCCAAAATATATTGTGTTATGGTGTGCATTGATGTTGTTTCTCTTATTTCTCTTTATTGCATCATTATTTGTTTACCGGTACATTAATTCCTGTTACAGTATTGCAAATAAGTTTAAATATTTCATCTATCAGTTAGACACTGATTCACCCCCCCCTCTCAGTGTCTTTGGGATTAACAAAGTATCTAACAATTGGTATCAGAGCATGGTCCTCTATTTGCAGAAGCCTAACAACTTGAGGAAGATTCTGAAACCGGTACCGATGGAAAATTTGAGACAACAGTTGGAAGGAGCTCTTGAAGATTTTGATGCAGAAAAATTAAAGAATATCAAACTAGAAGATGAACTTAGATCTGTTAGGGAATTCATTAAAGCAATTCAAGAAAACCTGGTCATGGCATAGAGTAAGAGAAACGAGTTGTGTGAGTCATTGCAAAAACAAGATGATGAAGAAAAGGAGACTCTTAGAGATATTGCAGACAAACTGAGACAAGAGAATAGTAACATGAGGAATGAGATGCAAGACTTAACCATGAGACAAAGCAAGGATATTGAAGATAGGAAGAAGACTGATGAAGATTTGGTTAGAAGACTTAATGAAAGATCAGATGAATCTCTAAGGCTTAGCTATGATAATGACATGCTTAAAACAAAGTTGATTTAGATGCAACATGACAAGGAGGAACTTATGAGACAAGTTGGCACTCTAGAAGGTGAGCTAGTCAGTGCAAATGAATACAAAGACAAATTCAAAAAGAGTTCAGATAAGCTTGATGATATGCTAAAAAGTCAAAAACCTGATGGAGAAACAGTTGGACTTGGATTTGAACATGGAGAAAGTTCTGGTACTACAAACAATCATGATCATAGCAAACCGGTAAGACAACCTATTGCTTATAAATTCAATTACAAATGTTTTAATTGCAACAAATTTGGTCACAGAGAAAATCAGTGCAGATATAGGAATAATCAAAATACAAATTCATCCATTGGTCAATGTTCAAAATGCAATAAATATGGTCATAACTCAGACATGTGCAAAATCAATGTAAAATGCTATGCTTGTGGTAGATTTGGTCATCTTTCTAATCAATGTAGAACTCAAACTGGTCAAGGTTATGGAAAAGCAATTCAAAGAAACAAGTAACTTGTTATGCATGTAACAAGATTGGGCATATTGCAAGATTTTGTAGAAGCAAGAACCTACCAGCAAACAACAAAGGATCTAATGAAAAAGGCAAGGAAAAGGTAAATGAGATCAAGCAAGAATTTACTAAACAATGGATCAAGAAGAGAGATCAGAGAAATGATGAGTCTATCTCTGCACCAGCAAAACAAAGTAGTCCTGCACCAGTAGACGATTCTTCATCTAACTAAGCAGTAATCCTTAGGGGTAAGGTAGCTCATTGAAGATCATGCATTTTACCCTCAGATGGTGGTAGGAAGTATTAATTCTTCTTTACTGGTAGACATGTTAAGTATTCACTTAACCAGAGAAGCATTTAATGTTGTTGTTGGTGAGCTTTTTGGTTATAAAGCGTGATAACCTATCATTTCGACTTACCAAGCATTCAAATATTAGAAGATCGTGAAAGAGAGAAAAGGAATTCAAGAGGCGAAGCAACTAAGATATTTTCAAGGCATCCAAAGGATTTCACTTGCAAAGAAAGGTATTTATTCAGTATGATGGCTTCTTCATCTTCCATTCCTGAATTCATTGTAAACCCTACTATGGTGGAAAATATTAAGCGCCCTAGACCCATTTTCAAGATAATTCCTAAGATAGAAAAGTTGGATGACTCCATTGGTACATTTTCTAAGATTTTGGAGGGAGTTGCTTTTGTTGAAGACCCTAGGGCATACATTCACTGTAAAATTGAAAATTTAGGGTCTCATGATTTGAAGAATATGTTCAAGAATGTTATAGCTGATAAATAAGGTTTAATCAAATCAGAACACAAGATTGTTGAAGACTTAGGATTTGTTGATATCTTGAACATTCCTGAATTTCCAAATGAGATTGTCCATTATGTTCTTAGCAGGGTTCATGGTGAATTTTTGTGTTTAGATTTAGTTTTCAAGATCACTAAGGAGGCAATTAAGGCTGTCATTCGTTTACCTTCTACCGATACTAGGCCTGAGAAGAAAAAGAAAATACCAAACAAGGAGGTTATGAACCTAACTGATGCAACATCAGACAATAGATCACTTAGGGTTAGTGATATCACTGATGAAAATGTCAACTATGTGAGTATAGTCATTGGTTACAAAGTTGCTCATACTAATAGGTTGAATTATGTTTCCAGTCTATGTATTCACAGTGCATATGAGATGGTGAAGAACAGTGCTATAATTGATATTTGTGAATGGTTGAAGGATGAACTGAAGGAAAATTTGATGAAGATTAAGGGTGACAAGAAGGGAACTTTCAGATTTGGATATCTACTTGTATGTTCAATGCTTTATTTCTCAAAGGAGATTCTCGGTATTGGTCACAAAGACTTTGCATATGACATCCCTATTGGAAAATAGATCATGGAAGCAATTACCAGTATGGGTCCTGATGGTGATAAGCAGGTAAATGACTATTTCCAAAGCTTTCAAGCTAAGATGAAGGAAAGGGAAAGAATCCCTCAAAGCATTGTTGACAAATATGATAAACAGATATGCTTTGTTGTTGAAAGAGATGAGATATGGATGGAGGTAGTTACTCCTAGAACCATTTGGATAATAGAAATAGGCTATGAAGTAGACTTAAATATTCTTGAATCCTATGCAAAAATGCTACTTGATGCTCCACCGGAACCGAAAGAGAAGGTATTTGGTATTGCAAAAACAATAGAAAGTGATGTAGCTATTCAGAAGCTGGGGAAGAAAAGAGACAAAATATTGAAAGATGCATCAAAATTTGTAGAAGATGTTAAGAAAGGATTATTAGGACTTGATCAGATGAGTGGTATTGCTGAGAGAATGAAAGAAAGAAAAATTGAACAGCAACTGGTAACACACGTTTCACTAGTTGTTACCTCTTTTGAAACTGACAGTGATAAGGCAACTGAATTCAAAAGAGTAGAAAGGAAGAAAAGGAAATCCTCACCAGCACCTACTCCATCTCCAAAGAGGATAAGAACACCTAGAAAGAAACAATAGGCTGTGAGGGAGCACAATATTCAGAAGAAGAAAGTTACACCAAAGAAACTGGAACTAAGGTAACAAACACTCTTTCTCTGGAGGAACTTGTAAATGAGATTACTTAGGATGGAAATCTTGGTAATATTAACAAGTGTTATCATACATTTAAGGATTCTGATAACGAAACCATTGAGGAGAGCATAATTTTATATCTTGACATATACAAGAAGGTACTTATTGAGGTTATAGATGTTTTACTTAATGATCTATATCTAAGACTTGAAGCGAAGAGAATGTCGATCATGGAACTTGATAATAAATTGAAGGTTGAGGCTCTGTTGGCAGTTCACCCTGTTAAATCTCGACAAGAGATAGATGAATTAATTGTTGAAGACAACTGGACAGTTTTTGCTAGCAGTCACTGATAGGTTAGCCTCATGGCTGGCAAAGTGAAGGAAATAGCAGATGAAACAACAGGTAAGTGGGATATATTATTTGTTGAGAAGGAGAAGAGGGAAGAAAAAGATAGGTAGAAAATTGATAAACCTTTTACTAAGGTATACGAGAAGGGTGATAAAGGAAAGAATAAGATTGGTAGTATTCTTGATTTAACTATTAAGGATAACTTACCCCCATCAGCTGAAGACACCCCATCGGTAGTGGCAGAGGCACCGATTGAGATATAGGATCAACATGAGGAAAGAATGATAGAGGAAGTAAAGACTGATAATATTGATTTGGAGTCAAACATTTTATTTACAATGAATGTTGACACTCAGGATATCAATATTGTAGTAGGTAAAACCTCTATTTTAGAAAGTGTTGAGGAGATATCTAGAAATGTAGAGAAACCTGCAGAGAAAGAACAAGAACAGAAAACACCTGAACCAATAGTGGATAAGAGTAAGGAAGAGAAAGAAAAAGAGGAAGCAGTTAAGGTTGTTGAACAGGTATCTGATGAAGCAAAGATGAAAATCATTGTAGAACCTGGCACATCCACAATGGATTTGAGACCGACTAATGTGACAAATGTTTTGTTGGATTCTATATTAAGAAGATATATGAATGCAATGCCTTAGCATTTAAGGCTATATGATGATACTTTACCAATTTTGCAAATGATAGCACCGGCATGTAAGGTGCATAACATTGTTGGCTCTATAGGTAAATTGGACACATTGTCTAAATTTATTTCTTCTAACATTCGGTCTATAGATAAGCTTAATAAGGAGACTACTCAGGAAAGGGTTAATAAGGAGAAGGGAGAATTCATTGACAAAACTATTAAGGACTATATAGGACAAATTGATTCTTTATTACCGGCATTAAACTCAACTATTTTGGAATATAAGGAATTGTATAAAGAAACTTCCAAACCTCACCATTTGACTACAGATATTGATGATCAGATTAAGAAAACATAGAAAGAAATTGATGACATAGCAGATAACTTGATTGGTTCTTCAGAACTGACATCTGTTTTGGATTAGGAAATAACAGTTTATGAAGAGAAAATTTAAAATCTGGAAAAGGAAAAGGCTAGATTGAGGATGAAAACCTAAGAGCTGAAGAATAAACTTGGTCCTAGATTGGACAACCTTTTAACACACCGAAATGCATTATCTAAGGCAATTATTCAAGGAGGAAGATCACCAGAGCAACATATGCATTATCTAACTAGGATGATTAGACAGACTGAAGACATTATTGCTAACAGTTCTAATTTTTTGCAAGGTCTTAACTTGGTTGTTGCAGACATTTTTCAAATTTTGCACTAGGATTCTAAGTATATTTTTGAAATTTGGATACTTTTGACATCCTTTGTCATTGATGTTAAAGGGGGGGTGATAATGAGAAAAATGTATAGTGTAAGGCATGGTATAGAGAACGGAATGAGATCATTTGCTCAGGGGGAGAACTTTCAGTTTTGGCAATTTTGGTTTTTGGTTTTTCTCATGAGTGTTGCCATCAATGCCAAAGGGGGATATTGTTGGCATTATACACTCAGATGAGAATGGTTGATGTTGTCATTGATGGCAACAGGGTTCTACAGGTACTACATGGTTATACTGACAATTGACTTTGCATATCAACACCAGTAGCTACAACAAATATCATTCACACCAACATCCAGTTTACACCGACAACAAATCATACCGGCATTCCAGGCTGACATGGATATAGTTTTGTTTATGCAAAATGTATTGTAATATAAACTATATTTGTATAGCCGACATGATGTATTGTAATGACTCATATATGTATGAGATCTTCTAGGTCATTTTGTATGTGTGTTAATTGAGGTAATGATGATAAAAGGTGAAAGCGATAGGATAGAGATAAGATACCAGATAGTTGTTTATGCACTTTGATGTATCTATTTTGAGAGTGAAGACTATTCTGTGACAAGTTTTTGGTAGAGGTATCAGATAGAGCTTAAATTGGTATTGGATCCAGCATTGCAGATGCTATTTTGAAGTAGTACATTGTATTGGATTTAACCATCCAATTTTGTAGTCAGTGGGACTCCAGTTTTGTTTTTGAGCAATGAGCTCTAGGCTGTTGGCCTTCCTGCATGTTGGTGTAAATAAATATTCATTTTGGATATTATTACACTTTACTTAAGTTAACTTAGGATAATTCATCTCTTCGTAGTTTGGATTTGAGACACTTAGGGAAGTGTGCACATAGGGATAGAGCTTGTAGGAGAAATTCCACCTTTTGTGGTCTTATTTTGCTATTATACTCCACATTCGGTGGGTCATCCACCTCTTGTGGAATATTATATTATTTCTCCTACCTACCCCTAGTATTTCTTACCTACCCTTGTTTGTCATTGAGCCACATGTCATAATTATGTGCTCATACATCCATATGGCCTTGCCTATATAAGCAGGCCTATATTCAGTGTATTGGTTAATCTAGTTGATCATTTGCATATTAATGAGAATACAGTTTGTTCTTGTCATTCTATTGTCTCTCTTTTTATGCTTTTCATTGTGCCCTTGATCATGGCAAAATCCTACAATATGGCTAGTGAGTAAATATTATGGGTCACAAATCCCATCGAGGTTTTTCCCTTACTGAGTTTCCTCGCCAAAATATCTTGTGTTATGGTGTGCATTGATTTTGTTTCTCTTATTTCTCTTTACTGCATTATTATTTATTTATTGGTACTTTAATTCATGTTACAGTATTGCAAATAAGTTTAAATCATTCATCTACCAGTCAAACACTGATTCACCCCTGCCCCCCCCCCCACACCTCTTAGTGTCTTTGGGATTAACTGATGTAAAGCGGAAAAACGATCGAACCCTAGTTGCTCTCCCCTCTTCCAACTCTAAGGAGAGAGAAGGGAGGTCGCTAGGGTTGACAGTTTTCACTTGGGAGACTTTACATTCAAAAGAGGGGTTGAAACCCACAAGATCCAATCCCACGCAATGCAAGATTGGATTCTAGATGATTTTCAAGGGTTAAGACAGCAAGGCTACCCTCTTTTGTAAAGAATGTTGATAGGAGAATTAAGCTAGGAATGCATGTAAAGTGACAAAGATTCGCTTATAAATAGAGATAGGAATATGGTATGAAGCTGCGGACCTAGAATTAGTAGTAAAATGTCGATACGGCGCTGTCCTGCAAATTTGAGCAAAAGTTGTCGGGATGATGGCGCCCGAGCGCCACGGTCCTCCAAAAAATCCGCGAAACGAAGGGGGATCTATTCGTCTCTGCACAAGGATTCCAGATCTTCAATTTCAGCCGCGTACCTGCAACCTACACACAGAAAAGCGAAGACGATTGGGGGGTTAGGGATTAGGGGTTTGCCTTTAGGTCAAACCCCAGTTTTGGAATTAACCAAGAAATGAGAAATGCTGTAAATGTAAATGTCTGTAATGTAAAACAAGTACTAATACCTTGTTGTAAGGATGTCTATATCCTTATGTGCGAAGGTATAGATGTTGTTGTTTGTTGTATGTAGTATGTGATATGTGATCTCCTCTTCAATAGTTGAATCCTTGTCTTGAATGCAACACTTAGCCTTGAATGGAGACTTAGAATGATCAATAGCTTGAAGGAATGTTTGAATGCTTGAATGTTTGAGTATCGTTTCCACGCCTTTTCCATCATCATCTATCTTGCCAAATGGGAGAGGAAAATGTAGTTTATATACTTGTCAATTAGGGTTGATAGACTGATTTTTCCGACCTTGGGCCGACCAAGAAGGATTATTTTCCAAATTGCAAACAAAAAGACCCGATGCCCAAAAGAGACCGGGCCCAAAATAGGACCCAGGGACCAGGGCGCTGGGCACCCTGGTCCTGGAGGACCAGGGCATTGGGCGCTCTGGTGCCACCTCCCGGGACAGCAGGGTGCAAAGGAGGTTCAGGCCAGGGTGCAAGAAAATGCAGTTTTTGGTGTCATAATCAGGTTTCGGGGTCTCCATTCAGGTTCCGTGTTGTGTCGCCATCGTGAAGACCGAAATGCAATCGAAATTGCAAGTGTCACAATTTTAGGACGCTACATTTAGCCCCCACTTTAGCGGGAGTATGTATGCTCATACTTCCGGTAAAGTACAAGGAAACAACATTGAAAGACTTTCACCACGTCAAGGAGGCAAGACACACCAAGCCCCCAGTGGACTAAGGATCTTATGACTTCGATTGACAAAGTAAAAGGGAAGATCACGAGGGAGAACCATGACTATCAGTAGTAAGGTTCCCTCACTATGAGTCATGCAAGAGAAATACCAAAAATTTTCAAGGCAAAGCTAAGTTCACCAAGAAATTTTCAAGTATCTTAAAAGGATAGACAGGGTGTATGCCCCCCTACGTTAAAGCGATCGCACACGCCTCAACAAGGGTGATTGTTTTAACGTAGTGATACACATAAGAAATGAGAAAGGAAAGGAGCAGGTTATCGCAAGGATTTAGCCCCCAAGTGTGAGATAAACCCAAGGATAATAAACATAAAACACAAAGCACGAGGTGACTTCGCTTTCCTCGGGGTCAGTATGCTGTATGATAAGTCATGTATATCATATGTATGTATCCATAATTGTTCTTCATTCCCCAATCAAGGAAGGTCACCTAGAAGAAGGGAACACATGTGTCTTTCGAGTCAACATGAGAGAGACCAAAAGAGATCTCAATGCTTTGCATCGTCCTCAAGTAGACAGCACTAAGGACAACAAATAGAAGAAGTAACAAAAGAGAGGAGGAGAGAATCTGCTATGCTAATGTAACTAGTCTAGCACGTCATCTACTCCCCGATCTTGCTGATCAATGTTTCGGGAAGGCAGGGAACATGCTAGAGGAGGAACATCCAACACAGCAGATGGAGCTATCACAAGATCCAAACAAGGGCTATGTTCATGTTCCGAGCCACGTTGTTCTTGTCTAGGAGCTAGGATAAGTGCTTTAGAAAATTCATTAGATAAATGGTTATCAATATCAACAAGTTCATATTCACTATCAGAAGCAAGAGGAGTAACATTTTCATCTATATCATCATCAAGATTTATAAAAATAGGATCTTTAACTCGCACAGGATCAAGACCATCATGCATCTTATGTTTAGGAGATTTTGGCTCAGTTTCTGGTTGAGGAGAAAATGGAATAATGCTTGTTGAAGGTGTTTTTGGAGATTGTAAAGTTTGAGAAGCAGCTGCTTGAGCTTTAAGACAACGCTTTCGTCGGCGTTCACGTGCAAAACGATTTCGTCTAGTCTTAGTAGGAAGTGGAGAAGATTGAGGAGGAGGAAAGTTCTCATCCTTATCACTTGGGTGTTTAGGTTGTGATCTCTTAGGCTGGATAATAGGAGAAGAAGAAGGTCTCTTCTCTCTATAAAAAGAAGGAGGAGGAACTGCTCCATATAAAGGAGGAATATTTGGTTTAGGAAGGAGACCAAGTCCATCATGACGAGGAGGTATAGGTCTACTTTTAGGAAGTTTATTAGGCATAGACATAGTCACATCCATGGGGATGGGTTGGGAATCTTCTTGAGGAAAGACATTAGTTTTATCTTTCAAAGGAAGAACTTCCTTCTCAAGAATGATAGGAATATCAAGTTTAGGTGTTCTAGGTTCACTTAGAGATAGGATCATATCTGTTTTCCACTTTTGATAAGATTTGAAAAGATGATCACTTCGTGGTGGAAGAGATTGGAATTGTTTAGGCCAAAAATAATCAATAGGAACAGTAGAGGTTCTTTCAGCTGGTTTAAAGAGACTATGATTGACAGTAACAACTTCACCATTATGGGGAAATTTCAAACACTTATGAATAGGAGAAGCAATAGGTTTCATGGAAGATAGCCAAGGATAGCCAAGCTTCACACGAAATTGTTCAGATGAAGGAATAATAGCAAAGTTCACATCAAGGGATTTGTTATGGACCACAATAGGTAATGTAATAGAACCAATTGCAGGAGAAGAAAATGCGTCAAATAATTTCACAACCACATCTGTTTTGTCATAGATCACTTGATTCAATTGCAAAGTAAAAAGAAATTCTTCAGTAATAACATTAACCATGCACGAAGGATCAATAAGCACTCCACGGCAAGGTGTATTCTTGACTTTTGCAACTATGTATAAAGGACCATCAGGTGCTCTAATGGTTTCACTAGAATCAAATGTGATGGAAGGTTCTTTAGGATTTTCTTTCTGCTCTACAAAGTTAATCACATTTGGAGTCATAGACACAAGACCATCAGATGAGAGAGAGGAATCATTATTCTCAATCACATTAGAGGTATGAGAAGGTAATGGATCAGTAAAAATCTGAAGATTTTGGTTAGGAGGAGCTACAGATGTGTTGCCTTTATCATTCACTCCAGAAACAGAGATAGTATTATTATCAATCAAATCTTGAATTTTACCCTTTAAAGCAAAACATTTTTCAGTATCATGCCCAGGTTGACGATGAAATTGACAAAAAGATTTGTTATCAAAATAAGGTGAAGTAATCTTTGCAGGATCAATTTGCCTTATAGGAGGAAGAGTAAGCACATTTTGTTCCAATAACTTATTCATAATACTATGCAATGATTCATTCAAAGGAGTATACTTTCTTTCTTTCTTGAAAAACTTAGAAATGGGAGGCACACCTGATGCTGCATTCACATTGTTGTTGATGATGTTTTCATTGAATTTGATGGAATCTCTGTTTGGTTTAAACTTCCCAAATGGTTGTTGACTGCTGTCACCCTTATCACTCGGAGCCATAGGATGTGATTGTTCCATTTGACTCACAGTCAGTTGATAATTGTGAAGAGTTGCACACAACTGGTGGAAAGAAGTAAACTCAGAAAACAGAAGTTTGTCTCGAATATCTTTTTGTAAATTAGAAATAAAGATTCTTTGAATATCATTGTCAGGCACTGGAAAAGAAATTTGAGCATACAAATGCTTATATCTACCAATGAAATCAGTCACTTTTTCTTTAACACCTTGTTTACAATGCATTAAATCAATCAAAGTAACTTTAGGACTTATATTGTTTTGAAATTGTTGAATGAAAGCATTTGCAAGTTGTTCAAAAGAAGTAATAGAATAAGAAGGCAACGAGCAATACCATTGTAGGGCTTTATCTCTTAATGTTCTAGTAAACAATTTTGCAAGCAACCTTTGGTCATAAGCAAAATCAGTACATATTGTTTGAAAAGTCTTAACATGTGTTAGAGGATCACCTTTACCATTATAAAGCTCCAAATGCGGGATTTCAACATGTTTAGGAGGGATGGCTCGAACAATGTCAAGAGAAAGTGGGCTCGCAACATCAAATGTGGGCACACTAAACTTAGATTGATTCATAGAGGCAATTTGTTGCTGTAAAGAAGAGACAGTTTGTGCAAGATTGTTAATGGTTGCTTCAGTTGAAGAGTTCATATTAGACGTGTTAGATTGTGATGGAGGTGTTATGTTATTGAAAGAAGGCATTGATTGAGAGTAAGGTGGTGGGACACGGTGATAGTTAGTCATAGGAGATGATTGGAAAGGAGGAACACTACAAGGAGGAATGGAATGGTTAAATGAATTGCCCCCTTGCGTCATGTTCATAATAGGAACACTTATTGAAGGAATGAATGAGGAAGTTGGATTGAATGAAGGAAGAGGGTTAATTGAAGAAGAAGGATTGCCCCCATGACTAGTGATCACAGGGGGAATGTCTTGTATAGAAGTAGTCATTATATTTGATGTAAAGGTAGGTATACTAGCAATAGAAGTTGTCAAAGGAATAGAATGATTGACTTGAGTGGGAGGTTGTGTATAACCCAAATTTTCAGCACAACTCTTCATAGGCATTACATTTGAATCCACAATGTGTGCAATACCACATAAAATATCAATTCCATTCTTATCACTTTGAAGCATATGTTTTAGACCCTCAATTAAAGGAAGAGCTTGACTATCGGGGTATTCTTGAGACATCCATTGTCGAAAATCATCAAATTGATTATCCAATTTTGAAAGTTGTTCTACAGAAACCTCATGGAGAGCTTCTTCATCATTAGGAGGATTAGAGGAATTACCCATGTCCTCATTAAAAAGGCTATTCAAATTAGGTTCCATCTCCTCAGTAATTAAACCTTGGAAAGACTTAATTCTACAGCTTTGTCTAACGGGAATAGTGTAAGTAGGGCTTATTGTTGTAAAACTCATGCACTAGAGAGGGAGAGAAAATTTTGAATTTAGAGGTAGCAATTTTCAGTAAAATCAGCCAATCTCTTAGATTTAGGCTGTTAAATGCAATCACAACAATCTCCCGAAATTTCAGAAAAAATGTTCGGGACCGTGGCGCTCGGAGTGCACACGGTCCTTACAACTTTTTTCGAAATTTGCAGGGATGAAAGTTATGATGATTTTAAAGCTAATCTGAAAAAATTGAGTGATTTTACGATATGTAGATAGGCCAAATTAAAGTTGCAATCTCAAAATTGAACACTACCAAGATTGTCGAAAAATGCAAAAATTTGAATTTTGAAAAAGAGAGGGAAACTGAAATTTTGAATTTTATGATTTTAGAGGGGATACCAAAAGTAATGCAAGTTTTGAAATTCAAAAGTTGACTCAATTTCACGCAAAATTCAATTTTGAAAGCGGAAATCAAAGTTGTTGTAATTAAGCACTTAATTTCAAAAGTCACAAAATGCAAGAATTTGAATAAAGCACTGAAATTTCGAATGAATGCAAACACACTTTTCAGATTTAGGACAGTAAGAAACACAATTTTGACATGAATTTCAGTTTCAACAATTTTTGAATGATTAGAAGCCTTAAACCAAGCAATCCCAAGACCAACTTTGATTGTAATTTTGAAAGTGTTATAATTGATAAAATCATCCAAAATTCTGGATTTTAGCAGAAAAATACAGTAAGATCTAGCTCCCAAAATTTCGGAAAAAATGTCGGGGACGATGGCGCTCGGAGTGCACACGGTCCTCGCAACTTTTTTCCAAATTTTCAGGGATGAAAGATATTGTGATTTTATTGCGGAATCCAAAGTTACAGCTGATTTGGAGATGTTTTGATCAGTGAAATTGTCGGACAAAGGTTGAATCAAGAGGGTTTTAAAAATTAGGGTTTTGACACTTAACCACTTAATTTTCAAAATTAAAGCACAGATATGAATTGATAATTTGTAATAGAAGGGCAGATCTGAAACAAGCATTAATAATTAAACATTTCACAAGTTTAATTTCCAAAAAGAAAATTTAGGGTTTTTATGTAATTAACCTCTAAAATTTGCAAAAGATCAAACATGGAAATGTAATTAAGGAATCCAATTTTCAGATCTAACCTTGAATAATCAGAAAGGATGTTCACGTCGGGTTCACCAAAATGTAAAGCGGAAAAATGATCGAACCCTAGTTGCTCTCCCCTCTTCCAACTCCGAGGAGAGAGAAGGGAGGTCGCTAGGGTTGACGGTTTTCACTTGGGAGACTTTACATTCAAAAGAGGGGTTGAAACCCACAAGATCCAATCCCACGGAATGCAAGATTGGATTCTAGATGAATTTCAAGGGTTAAGACAGCAAGGCTACCCTCTTTTGTAAAGAATGTTGATAGGAGAATTAAGCTAGGAATGCATGTAAAGTGACAAAGATTCGCTTATAAACAAAGATAGGAATATGGTATGAAGCTGCGGACCTGGAATTAGCAGTAAAATGTTGATACGGCGCTATCCTACAAATTTGAGCAAAATTTGTCAGGACGATGGCGCCCGAGCGCCACGGTCCTCCGAAAAATCCGCGAAACGAAGGGGGATCTGTTTGTCTCTACACAAGGATTCCAGATCTTCAATTTCAGCCGTGTACCTGCAACCTACACACAGAAAAGCGAAGACGATTGGGGGGTTAGGGATTAGGGGTTTGCCTTTAGGTCAAACCCCAGTTTTGGAATTAACCAAGAAATGAGAAATGCTGTAAATGTAAATGTCTGTAATGTAAAACAAGTACTAATACCTTGTTGTAAGGATGTTTGTATCCTTATGTGCGAAGGTATAGATGTTGTTGTTTGTTGTATGTAGTATGTGATATGTGATCTCCTCTTCAATAGTTGAATCCTTGTCTTGAATGCAACACTTAGCCTTGAATGGAGACTTAGAATGATCAATAGCTTGAAGGAATGTTTGAATGCTTGAATGCTTGAATGCTTGAATGTTTGAGTATCGTTTCCACGCCTTTTCCATCATCATCTATCTTGCCAAATGGGAGAGGAAAATGTAGTTTATATACTTGTCAATTAGGGTTGATAGACTGATTTTTCCGACCTTGGGCCGACCAGGAAGGATTATTTTCCAAATTGCAAACAAAAAGTCCCGATGCCCAAAAGAGACCGGGCCCAAAATAGGACCCAGGGACCAGGGCACTGGGCACCATGGTCCTGGAGGACCAGGGCACTGGGCGCTCTGGTCCCACCTCCCGGGACAGCAGGGTGCAAAGGAGGTTCAGGCCAGGGTGCAAGAAAATGCAGTTTTTGGTGTCATAATCAGGTTTTGGGGTCTCCATTCAAGTTCCGTGTTGCGTCACCATCGTGAAGACCGAAATGCAGTCGAAATTACAAGTGTCACAATTTTAGGACGCTACAACTGAGTATCTAACAAAATAGAGATGTAAGAAAACATTGTGAGCTTATTATAGGAGAATTGATAGTATTAATGAATAGTATGGTTACATTGTCATACAATCTAGTTGCTTGGAATTTATTATTCAATGACTAGAATGAATGCATTGAATTCCTGTAAATGTAAGACCACTATGCCTATTAAATATGAGGGTTTGGGCCAACACTTATTTAGATCAAATATGATATTTAAAAAATTCATTTATATAAACATATAATAGAGATTTGATCTCTCGCCCTATATGAAAATAGAAAATGGGATAGGTGTTAGGTACTTACAAATATGTGTAATATGGTAGGATATTAGCATGGTGCGAGGGAAAAATATTTACTCAAAATAATGTAATTTGTCAATGTCTACATATTAAAAACTCCTTTAAAATAGGCACAAAACTAAATGGGAGATCGGGTATGGATGTGTGAATTTGTCATTATATTTTTTCCTTATTTTGAGGGGTATTTGAATCCTACAATGAGCTTATATCTCCACTTATATAAAAATTACAATAATGCATGTAAAGTAAATTATTATACCCTCAAAGAATAATCCATAGGGTCCATATAAAGTAGTAGACCATATGAGGATATTATTGTGTGTATACAAACTTTTTACATATTTATTGTACAAGATGAATAACTATAGGAACATGAAATCATCTTCATATCTTAATATAAAAAATAGTAGTGACATGATATATGCCTCCCCTAAAAAATTGGTGGCATCCATAGGATGCAAATAATTATTAGAAGGGGAGCATAATACATGAAAATTGTATAAAATCTAAGCATGTAAGCATATAATCATATAAATTTAGAAAATGACTATAAATAATACATCATAAACATGTGGTCTAGAGATGGAATTAGTAAATAAGAAGCTTTCCCCAACACAAGAAATCAAAATATAGTGGTGTTTCCTTTAGTAGCCTATCAACACACACAAATGCACACATGTAGAGCACTGCAATAGGCATATGCACCCAAATGTGGTATCTAGAAGAATGAGTATAAAAAGGGGGGAAAGTCATTTAGTACTTAGTGAGAAAATTAAAACACTAGGCATAAGTTACGCAACATAACAAGCATAAACTCATGATAAGGTGCAAGGGACTATAAGAAGGAAAGGGGGAATTTTACATAATAGTTTTGTGTAGTATTGGAAATTGCATAGTCTTGTGATTTTAGAGTATACAAAACCTCCCATTAGTTATGGGAAAAGATAATTTTGAATTTATGCTATAATGACGTTGAAATCTTTGTTCTATGGTAAATTGTCCATAGTTTTTGGAGTCATAAGGATGTCTATATAGTGCACTAGAATTTTGAAAAAATGAGTAATTCAGAAAATCACTGGAGCCTTACATTTCCTATAATTTGCTATTAGAACACTCCTATCTGGGAAGCTCAAGTTTGGAAGATGCACCTGGACCTTCTAAGTTGGTAAATCCTTACCCTTTTTTAAAAGAGGAAGAATAATTTCATTAAAGCTCTCTCCCACATAAAAAATCTTTGCAATATTGCTCCCTTTGTCAATTTTACTAGGAGACACCATTTTAGAATATCCTAATTGTGTTCTTGCCCATCTTTGTCAATTTTGGACACCTTTAGACTAGGACACCCAACACGTGTGTATGACACTTTCCAATCTAGCTTTCAAATCCAAATTCCTTTTTGTACCTCTGTTTGGAATTTGGCTTACTGTGTTTGTTATTTTTTCGTTTATTTTCTATTTATATTGAAATCATTCGTTTTGTTATAGTTAACCCTAGATCACATACTCACACTTCAAAATCTTAATTTCAAATAAAAAGAAAGAACAAAATCCAAGTATTTAACTATCCTTTGAAGATTGTAGCTAAACCTATTTGTGTTCCAATGTTATAAATGGACCATTGAGATCCTTAGATTGCATTAATTTCATTTTTTTTAGACTATGTAAATCTTTCTTTGTACATACTCTTTTTAGGAATGGGAAGACATCATCCATACACCTTTTTTTTCTTCTTAAGGGAAGGAATATTGTTTGGAAATCATGGACCTTCTTCTACATCCAGTTTTGAGCATCTTCCATTAGTATAGATCCTATATTGAGGGGGGTCTCCATGGTCTCTCTTCTTTACTCTTATGACGAGAATGTTTTATCAAATGGGGTTATTCTCAAACCTAATCCCACCAATAGGAATCAAACCTAATCCCACCAATTACATTGGAGAATAACCAATAGGACCAACTATAAAACCTTGGGAGAGATAGGGACTTATGGTTTTCATTGTCCTCTTATTAATTTGAATTGATTGGATAAAATAGATGCAAAAAATAGGCTAATAGTACAAAATTGACAATAAGAAACATAAACGAACAAACATAGAACTAATAATTAGAGAACAAACCCAAATCTGAAAAGGGGAATCTATCACATAATTTTGATCTCAAAATGGCTCGACGATGGGGTTGAGCGACATATTCTTGACAAGTGTTCAAGTGTAGAATAGGGGTCAAACTAAACTTGAGAGCCTCCAATCTTATGTTTGGTCAAATTTTAGGTCAAAATACTTAAACTATGGTGCTAGGCACCCTAGTCCTCTTTTTTTGTGAATTGGGTCTCACTAGTCCTATCTCTAATTATACTATGCTCTTATGTACTTTGACTAAACCCTAAAACTTGTTTCCAAGCCTAGATTTGCACAAAAGAGGATAAAAATGGTGTTTGGGTTGTATAGGG
This sequence comes from Cryptomeria japonica, assembly GCF_030272615.1. NCBI lineage: Eukaryota > Viridiplantae > Streptophyta > Pinopsida > Cupressales > Cupressaceae > Cryptomeria > Cryptomeria japonica. Next base: position 187,013,751 of record NC_081415.1, on the reverse strand, counting down.
TCTTGCCTTAGTAAAAACCCAAGTTGGAATTAACCCTACAACAATGATGATGAGGAAATATAAGTCTAAAATAAAATGTGGTGCAGTCACCGGTTAGCATGGACCTCAAAGAGATCAATTTAGACTGAGCAGCAAGAGTAAACACAACAAAAACAAGAGGATATGATGGAGCCAATGCAGAACTGAATGAATTGGATCATGAAAACTTATTATAGATAACTGGTAATATTTGTGATACAAGATTCGACTCAATGGCCTGCAACATACATGCTCAATTACAAAATCAAACAACTCCGGACCTCTGAATCTTAGGATATATCTTCTATGTTCTTCCTAAATAACTTATGATGTTAAATTACATTGATTTATATGGTCTAGAGGGATCCAATCGGCCAAAGAGGGATCAAATGTTGAAGAACAAGATCAAACATGTAAAACCACCAGGTCATCCTTAGCCAAAGAGATTCCATTGAAAAATCCAAAGGATGAAGTATGAAATAGAGGGACGGTCAGCCACACTCCAAGTAACATTTGAATCAACAAACTGAAGCTCTACAATCTACGGAAAGGATCTACAAGATTCACCAATAGAAAATAGATCCAAGTGGTTATGATGTTCTAAGCCAGAAAACTCTCTCGAAATCCAGAAGCGATAATTTATCAAAAAATGATCCAAATGTCCTGCGGTTTAGGAATAAGGAAGATGATCATATTCAAAAGAATAATCCAGCTCCGCAAGATCCAATGAGAAAATGGAAGAAAATGTAGAATGAACTGCTGAAACTGCAAAATGGAAAACAAACTGAAAGAAATGTTTTTGGTTGATGCAAGATTGCCAAGAACTGGGGATGCTCCTGCATTAGACACCAGGATTGTTGAAAATGTGAGTCACTCACTTTTCTAGGGTTAGAGAGAAACCAATGCCATCCACCTCTTCTTGAGAAATCCAAGATGAATCTTCAATTGGTTTGTCCTTCCACTTCACAAGATACTTTTCCTACGCCCAATCATGTTGTCCAAAACATCTTCAATCCGATCTGGTTCCTTCCGGAGCAACTGTTTCTCTAAGTCTGCAATATTGTCTTCACTAAATTCTAATTCATGATAATGATGTAGATCTACAATTTTGAATATAGGTGAAATACTCAAACTATTCAGTAGCTCCACTTCATATGCATTTCCAGAACTGAACTTCCTCAAGATCTTGTGTGTGAGCTTGAATTTCATCCTTAGAATATTACCTATAATAAGTTAGTTTCACAAAATACAATGGAAATGCATACAGGAAATCCGAAATCCACCAATGAAACTGCATGAAATAAATATTAAAATAAAAAACTATTTTACCTTCATGAATTATGTCTCATTGAGTCCTAACTCCACTGTTCCTGGTTGCAGATGGTGTGCTCTTAGATAATGCATTGTTGGCTTCCAAGATGGCACATATTTCATAATCATCTTCTATATTTTCTCCAAAACCCCCTACATCTTAGGAAGGACTTGAGTCCACTTGTCCTCTCATGCCTAAATTTCCTCCAACCATCCCAAGCCATCTGCAACCAGGAATAGTGGAGTTAGGACACAATGAGACATAAGTCATGAAGGTAAAATAGTGTTTTATTTTAATATTTATTTCATGCAGTTTCATTGGTGGATTTTGGATTTCCTGTATGCGTTTCCATTGTATTTTGTGAAACTAACTTATTACAGGTAATATTCTAAGGATGAAATTCAAGCTCACACATTTTGGCGCCCACCGTGGGGCTGAACCTCGCATATATCTTTAAAAATCTCACAAAAATAAAAATTAACATATTTTGTAATGCAGATTCACGCATGTGTGAATTTTGATAGCGCTTTTGCATCATAGGTTAGTGCTTTTGCATAATAGGTTAGCACTTTTGCATCATAGGTTAGCACATATGTCATGTAGGTTAGCGCTTTTGTCTAAAAATCAGCGCTTTTGCATTATAGGTTAGTGCATATGTCATGGATGTTAGTGCTTTTGTCTAAAAATCAGCACTTTTGCATCATAGGTTAGCACATATGTTATGTAGGGTAGCACTTTTGTCTAAAAAACAACGCTTTTGCATCATAGGTTAGTGCTTTTGTAATGCAGGTTAGCGCTTTTGCATCGTAGGTTGGCGCATTTGATAGAAAAGTTCGTAACCATGAATTCAAATTAGGCTTGTAAAGCCCATAAGGTTTTTCACTAACTTTTTATTATTTTTGCAGGTTAATAACAATTTCTTGCAGATTTGGAGGAGTTAAGTTAGGATTTAGTGATTTCTTTTCTAGCTTTTTCAAAGTTGGTTAAAAAGAACTCATATTTCCTTTTAGGTAAAAAGAACTTCATTTTTCAATTTGGTGTTCTAAAAAGTACCTCACTTGTTTTTGGGCTCTAAAAATAATCACATTTTCAAGGTAAAAAGAACAACAAATCAAACATTTACTTTCTTACAAAAGTTAGGATTCACACCTCAAACTTTGGGCTCTAAAAAGAACAAACAATTTTTTATTTTCTTGCAAAGCTAAAAAGCACAATCAATTTTATATTTTGCAACTTAAAAAGAACAATCAACATGTCCATTTTTACGAAGCAAGTTAAATTTTGTAACGATTTTCATTTTGTTGACCAGGATTTCTAATTCCTAGTTTAGAAAATCATTTTTTATGTGGGGCTAAAATAAACACCATGCTTGTTGGAGCAACATCTCCAAATAGAGGATAGATCACATTGCTATGAGAAGTTAAAAAGAACACTTGTAGTCTGTGTCTCGAAAGTGGTAGGTATATGCTCTCCACTTAATTGGGTGACCAAAAAGCCAAACCCACTCTTTTACACTTTCTTTACTTTCAAGCAATTAATCCTTTAGAGGGCCTGCCTTCCCAAGCTACCTTGAGGGGGCCAGTGAGAAGGGAATGACCTAAAGTGGAAACGAGCTAATACCAAGTCCTTCCAATCCACGATAAATAAATCGTGTTTGTGATGAAAGTTCAAACATGTGCTGATAAGTTCATACCAACACTATGTTTCCCCATAAACCCTATGGAGTGTAACCTCTATAGGTTGGGAACCTTCTGTATTTATAGAGCTAAAAGTGTTGCATGTATGGCCACATGATCGGAAGCCTTTACTAAAAACTACTTGTACTAGTTGCCAAAAACCTTCTAGATGTTGGTACAGGAGGTCAGACCTCTGAAGCGGCTCACACACATACAATTCCTAGTAGAGATATAAAGTTTGCCATGAGGAGATTTCATGGAAACTGGTGCTTGGCTGCCTCGAATAAGTGCGTGTCGAGGGTGGAGCTAGTGGGGTCAAGCATCTAAATATCTGCTTTGAATAGCGTAGCCTCGAGGGAAACTACATGTGAGATTCAACAACTATTGTCTCAGCTTGCTATAGGGATTTGTACTTTCTTGTGCATTTTGTTTATTAAACATCGTGTCTTCTATGTCTGTAACATGTTCCAAATGGTAAAAAATTGAAGAAAATTATCATCTACAAGAGATCAAAATCAACAAATTTCTGAAAAGTGTGATCAAAAGGATAAGACAAAAAGCATTCCAACACTTGAAACACCAACTCAAAATCAAAGTATCAAAGTATCAAAATATCAAAATAATTCTTGAAGTAGGTTTTGTCTCTAAATGATCATGTATTTTCAAAATAGCTCAAACAAACCAAGTTGCTAATCCTATAGGTTATTCCCAAAAAGTTCTATAAACATCAACATTCAACTAGCTATTGATTCAAACATCATAAGTGCAAAAATCAACATCCTTGTCAAGTCTCTCATCAGGATAATCAAATCCTCTATCACGAAGTTCGATCAATCTATACTAGGTTCCTAATCTTGGATATATCTTTCCTATTTTGAACTTAGGTTATATCAAAACCAAAATTGCACCAACATTGGAATCAATCAAACTTGTAAACTATCAAATGCTTATATGACTTTTAAGTGTCACCTTAAGAAAAGAAAACCTAGTTACAAAGCTACTCAGAAGAGAATAAGATTCTTGTATATTAATCGAAAGATCTTGCTGAAACATAGGACATTCCTACATCATTTTCATCACTATTTACATGGCTGCGGTACAGAATTTGACAGTGAAACTCTACAAAGACGTGCTTTTCAACAAAGAGATGCTTTATCCCAACGAACAAACAATAGTGGTAAGATCAATAAAGCATATCTTCCTAAACCAATAATCACCTATTGACCTTGTTCTTGGGAACTTTTGACAACTTTGAAACAATCACATGCCAGTTTGGACTAGAGCCCAACACGAAGAACTTAGAAAACAACAACAAATGGAGGAAGAAGGTACTCCTATATTCCACACTTTTGGATTTACTGTTGTTGACAAAGAAGCAGTCAATAACACCATTAGAGACCTAGAGCAAGATTTCAAATTTGATAGCCTAATGGAAAAATTGTTGGCAAAATAAAAAGAGAAATATCTTTTGATGTTGGCAAAATCTGGAGCTAAACTACCACAAGACTTTAACATAGAAAGCTTAAAAAAAGACACGGAAACAAGTAACACCCAAAACACAGATGAGCAGAATAGCGAAGATGTGAACAAAGAAAGCAACAAAGAAACAAGGAAAGAAAGGGATGATAAAAGAAAAGAGCGTAGTGACAAAAAGACTCATGATGAAACAAGGAGAGACTATGTGGATAATCCATTTTCAAACCTTACTCAATAAATACAAACCCTACAACAGCAAATACAAGACATGCAAAGTGGGACAAGCTCCAAGAAGTATTCATTGCAAGATATATACCCATATCCTTTTGATAAAAATCTGAATATGATACCATTTCCGCAATATTGCGAGATTCCTAAATATGACAAATACGATGGAAAATCTAATCCTCAAGATCACATTAGGGAGTTTTGTACTATGAGCATGGAATTTGCTCATGATGAAACTTACCTTATGCATCTTTTTCCTAGGAGTTTAAATGGACAATCAATGGAGTGGTTTTCAAGATTACCATCCGAAATCAAATCCTTTGAAGAACTTGTGAATAGGTTTATTTCACAATATTCCTACAATATAAGGAATGAAATAACAATGCTAGATCTTTGCAATGTTAAACAAAAGAATGGTGAATCCTTTATGGTTTTCTTACAATGATGGAAACACATGTTTAATAGGTATCCTTGAGATGTACCTGATCAAGAAAAAATGGACATATTCATTGATAATCTTATTAGCGAAATGAGTTATCGACTAAGAATGCAATGTCCTCCCTCTTTTGCCAAAATGATAGAAAATGGTCTGAAAATAGAGAACGCAATGATTAAGAAAGGAGAAGTAAAACTTTACAACAACAACAACAACAACAATAACAACAACAATAATAGCAATGACAAACCCAAGTTTTGGCTAAAGAATAGGAATGTCAGCAATGAAGGGAATGACGATAATAGTAATACAAAACAACAACAACCAATTTTCAATCTATCAAGTCAAAACCCAAGCAATAACAATCCAGAAAATAATAAAGATAAGTTTTTCTCCAATCCTCGAAGGAAATTCACAAACATTGGAGAATCTTTGGAATCCGCTCTAAAAACTTTGCTTGCCAACAAATTAATTGTTCTACCAGAAACAAGAAATTATGAACCACCAGTCAAGCCTAATTGGTCGAATGACAATCATTTTTGCAACTATCATCAGAATAAATGACACCTAAAAATGATTGTTAGAGATTGAAACACCTTATCCAAGATCTAATCGATAATGGAACAATCATAGTGGATAGCCATAAAACAAATGAATCACACTTGGCGTTTAAAACTCCACTCCCAAATTATGACAAAGGCGAAAAATCCCAATTAAAAGATGACAAAGGAAAAAATAAAGTGAATTACAATTACACATGTGATGATGTGGTGAATGTAATCATTGTTAATGAAAACTCATCTTCGGAACCAATTAATGTTATCACAAGAAGCAAAGCAAAGGTTACCTTCCCAGGGGTAGCAAAAGATCCACCACCGAATCCACAACAATACAATCTAGTAGAGCAATTGCAGTGAATACCAGCTCAAATATCAATTCTGGAACTTCTCAAGATTTCACCTATGCATAAGGAAATTTTGGAGAAAGCTTTAGTGGAAACAACAGTTTCAAAGGATTTGGATGTAGATCAATTCCAAAATATGGTAGGATACCTCATAACTCCTCATTGCTTATCATTCTCTGAGAATGATGATGCGTCCTTACAAAATCGTCATAATGCTCCCTTACATGTTGAAGTTTCCATAAACAAAACTCGTGTCAAATGTGTGCTCATAGATGGAGGAGCTGGCTTAAACATTTGTGCATTAAGTTTGATAAAAGCTTTGGGATATTCAGAAAATGTAGTAGACCTGAAAAAGAAAATAACTATCAAAGCTTATGATGAAGTAGAATGTTCTTCTAAAGGAACTGTGGTGCTACCAATAAGGATACGACCTGTGGAAAAGGATACATTGTATCAAGTCTTAGATTTAAACCTCTCCTACTACATTCTTCTAGGAAGACCATGGATGCACAAGATGCAAGCAGTTCCTTCTACCTATCATCAATGTGTAAAATTTCCTCATGAAGGAAAAGAGATCACTATAAATGCAGAATCTAGTCAATATTGCAATAATTTGAAACCCGCACAAGATACAAGAGTTCCACATAACAGGGAATCAGTATATCCTACCAAAGAAGTTCACGCAAAGTTATGGGAAACTTTTGAAGAAAAGCTCAAGTTAAATGATGAAGGAATGGGCAAGTATTCTTTGAATAATTTTCCACTCTCCCCTAAGTCATATGGAAAACTTGCAAATATTCAATCACAAACATCAAGAAAATCAAAACATATGTTTAAAGGAACCTTTGTTAGTGTTGGAACCCTTGAAAAGGAAAATGAAGACAAAGACATTCTTGCTTGGTTATACAAAGATGAGGATAAAACTATAGCAAAAGCAACAGAAGTTAATATTCCCATAAAATAATATCGCAAAGGATATGAAATCATGCAAAAGATGGGATATAAAGGAAAAGGACCAATTGGTAAGCGACATCAAGTTATTTCAGAACCTATTTGTCCGCATTCACAATCCACAAAAGATAAATCTAGGCTGGAATATCTAAAATCAAATCAAAAGCAACATAATCATCAGCAGCAAAAATGGAGAAAGCAATCAGTTTCTAAAGAAGAAAATTGGCAAGAAAAGCTACATCAAGCGGGCAAAAGAGTAGCCAATAAGCAAAAGAAGCAAGATCATGAAAAGAAAGAAGAGGAGACTACCATCAAAGATGAAGAAAAATCTTGTCAACAAGTCCTAAAAATACAAACAAAGGCAAAATCTGAACAAGATATTCCAGAAGCAGTAAAAATAGAGATGACAGAAATCAAAGAACTCTTTGCACCATATGACATTCCAGTATGGTATAGTGGAGTAATCTTAGATCAGGATTCAAAAATAGATTCCAATGAATATGAATGGGGTCCAGATGCCTTATCCACTACATCAAGCAAAGAACATAATGAAGATCAAGCAGCTATCACAGAAGAGGACCTGTCTATTGCAGAACAAAGGATGAGGTTAAAAAAAAGATAAGAAAAACTCAGAATCCAGAGAAAAGAGGCGTATACAAAAAGGAAAGGAAATGACAAAGACAAAGAAGCAATGCCACAAGAAGTACAAACAAAGATTAGATATGCAAGAACCATAGAAGAACTAAGAGATAGTCAAGTTGCACTAACTATTAGTCCCGAAGAAGTTGAGTTTGAAAGGAGACAAAATCTATTTAAAGAATCTACTTTATCATGTACACAAATATGTCAACTTCTAAATGCAAATGAGGGCAATCAAGAAGAAAATTACAGTATCAAAGATGTACGTGTGGATATAATCCATTCATTTAAGGGACAAACGTCAATTGAAGAACCACTTGAGTGTGAACTACAAAATGCTAATATTAATCTTGTTAAGACTAATTCAGAAACACTTGAGAAAGACAATACTCAAAAACATCTAATCTATGATAATACCTATCCTATGCTAAATTATGATCATTATGTCATGAACATTGAAACACTTATTGATGATAGTGATTATGATTTACCCCTCCTTCATCCTAAACTAATTGATTGGAATAATTTAGACAAACTTGAACTAAATGTCTTTTCCAATGATCATGTCCTAGCTGTGTACCTTAACGCTATTGAACCCATCCCATATAAGATATCTTCCACTATAGAATCAAGTAATGTTTTTCATAGTCAAGAGAATGCCAAACTTTTCAATTGCAAAAGTGAAATAAAACAAGGAAAGAGACCTATTGTTGAAAATCATTTCATGGCAACATTAAATCAATCAAAAGAGAAAATAAAGGGCATATCTGATGATGAAAACCTCCTTGAGGCATCAAAAGATGGAAAGTTTGACATTTTTCCTGCATATTTTCAAGAAAGATCTGCTATCCTAATAGAACCAATAGAAGCAGTAAACATTAATACATCGAAGGATCCTAAAATACTTCATTTTGTTGCCTCATTATCAGAAAAAGAAAGGAAAGAGTACATGGAATTCTTTAAGCAAAGACAAATAAATTTTGCTTGGTCTTATGCAGATATGCCAGGGCTTAACCCAGATCTTATCATGCATCATCTTAATGTGGATTTAAAAGAAAAACCTATTAAACAAAAGCTAAGAAAGATGCATCCGCATATTTCTCTCCTTGTAAAAATTGAGCATAAGAAACTATTGGAAGTAGGTTTCATAAGACCAGTGGCTTATCCAAAATGGGTCTCAAGTATTGTACTAGTATCAAAACTAGATAAGAGCATAAGAATCTGCATAGATTTTAGAGATCTGAATAAAGCATGTCCAAAAGATGATTTCCCGCTACCAAACATTGATATCATAGTAGACTTGTCAACAGGACATGAGATTTTTTCATTAATGGATGGCTTCTCAGGATATAATCAAATCAGAATTGCACCTGAAGATCAAGAGAAGAAATCTTTCACCTATGCATGGGGAACATATTGCTAGAATATTATGCCATTTGGGCTTAAGAATGTAGGAGCGACATATCAAAGAGCTATGACGATAATTTTTCATGACATGATGCATACATTCATGGAAGATTATGTCGATGACATACTCGCAAAATCTCACACAAGAAAAGAACATTTGAACATTCTAAGCAAGATTTTTGACAAGCTGGAAAGATATCAATTGAGATTAAATCCAAAGAAATGTGCATTCGGAGTAACCTCCAGAAAGATCTTGGGGTACATTATATCAGCCCAAGGCATCGAAGTAGATCCTGGAAAAGTTAAAGCTATCATGGAGATGGAGTCACCCAAGAACATAAGTCAATTACGATGTTTACAAGGAAGGTTGCAATCAATCAGGAGATCTGTTTCTCAATTGGCTGATAGATGTCTTCCATTTACCCATCTTTTACATAAAAATGTTCCATTCAAATGGAATACAAAATGTGAAGAAGCTTTCTTGCAAATAAAAGAATATCTTATGAGTCCTCCAGTACTAATATCACCAACCAAAGGGAAACCATTGTTACTCTATGTCTCAGCAACAAGTGTGTCGTTAGGCGCGCTCCTAGCTCAACATGATGATGAAGGAAAAGAAAGAGCAGTTTATTATATCAGCAGAACACTTGTTGGATAGGAATTAAATTATTCCTCAATTGAAAAGATATGTCTGGCAGTTGTATTTGCAACTCAGAAGCTACAACATTATATGTTGATTTATTCTGTTAAACTAATATCAAAGATAGATCCTCTCAAATATCTGTTAAGCAAGTCAACATTAATAGGGAGGCTAGCAAAATGGGTTATGATACTGAGTGAATTTGACATAGAATATGTTGACCGAAAAGCCATCAAGGGACAAGTCATTGCTGATCAATTAGCTGATGCACCTTTACAAAATAACATGCCTTTGCACATCGAATTTCCTAATGCAGATATCTTGATAGTAAGTATAAACTTTTGGGAATTATATTTTGATGGTTCTTATCCTCAATATGGATTAGGTGCAGGAATCTTTTTTATCACACCTCAACGACATACAATTCTGAAATCGTATAGACTGCGATTTCCATGCACCAATAATACTGCAGAGTATGAAGCATTGGTTATAGGGCTCAAAATGGCCATTGAATGGAATGTTAAAGAACTACATGTCTATGGTAATTCACAACTTGTCATAAATCAAATAAATGATGAATATCAGACAAAGGATGATAAGCTTATGCCATACAAATAGCTAGTGGAGGAATTTAAAGGGCACTTTAAAGAAATCACATTCACCCAGATCCCCAGAAATGAGAATAAAGCAGCAGATGCAATGGCTACAATAGCATCTCTCTTGCAAAATAAAGAGAATCAACAATGTTACAAATTTCTCATGGAAGATATCTTAACCCCTACCATCCAATCCCAGCATACCTATCGAATTTGCCATATATCAAGAACCAATGAATCCTTATACGATCAAATCTACCAATATTTGAAAGATCATATCCTTCCTCTTGAATTATCTCGTAATCAACGAAGAAAATTTATCCGTCAGTCCTCTCGCTATACTATTATTGCTGATATCCTATATAGGCATGGCCTAGATGGTACATTATTGAGATTGTTGGCATTATAATAGACAAGAAGAAGGTTGGCATTCCAATTACAATGAGAGATTGCTGGCATTTCTTAAGGATATTGAGGAGGTTGTTGATGACTATAGATATAACTAATTAAAGATGTTTTACTATCTTGATTATTATTTTGTCATTGATGTCAAGAAATTGATTTTCTAATTCAGTATGATGTTGCCATATCTTAAGAAGTATGATTTGATGAGTATAAAGATGTCGGTAAAAGACACAGAAAGAATATGATGAATAAGGGGATAAGTTATTCAATGGGCAACTATTACTGAGTTGGACAATGATGAGATCATGATGTTTAGATTGTCTTGATTTCCTACATATGCTATTGTTTGAAAGGTTAATACTATACTATGTTACCGAGCAAAGAACCTAGTCAATAAACCCTAAGGAACCTAGTTGGTAAAACCCTAAGGTTATCGCTATCGGTTAATGAAGGCAGAATGTCTACCAAGTGAAGTTTAGTATTCACCAAGTTGTTACCGAGTTACAACAGAGCTATAACAGAATGCATTAAATGTTTACATGTGATATTTAATGAAGGAAGCTGATGAGCTGGAGTGGATTAAATGATTGGTAAGCCGTGTATGAAGATTGTTAAAGAATCTATGGTAAAGAAAGATCGGCAGGAAGATCTATAGCTGAGATTGAACTACAATACCCTAACACAAGTTCCAAGGTGAAAATGCAAGTTCCAAGGCGGGGTAAAACATTTTCAGATTGAAGGATACATTGAACCTGGACAAGATTGAAGATCTGATGGCTATGATTGATCATGGGAAATGTGATCAAGGAGATTAAGCAGTTGGAAGATTGTTTATAAATAGGAAACTATTTATAAACAATGTATGCAGGCAAGTGTATGCATAGGGATGCTACATAGTGATTATCGAGCATAGAAGCTTGAAGACCTGTTAGAATAATAGAGTATAGATGCCCAGCAGATAGAAAAGATTAGTTCTATGTCTAACTTGTATTGAACAAATAGGAATCTGCTTTAGCATTTTTAGATGTGAAGTTGCAGACATATTTTTATTACTATTATTTTGAGAAGTGGCAGAAAATCTCTTAACCGAGTGGACTTAACAGTCTTATTTGTAAAATCCTCTAGCAAGGTGACATTCTTATTGAGTGTTTGAAATCCTTTAACAAGGTCACTTCTAACAAGGTGAAGATCCTAACAAATCTGAGGGAAATCCCTTAACCGGGTCACATCTAGCAATATGTTTGTAATCTTTAACAGGATTTGCTTTTAACCGAGCATACTCTAGAAGAGTATATTTCTTAGTGGGTCCGAAATCCCATAGTGGTTTTTCCCTATTTGGGTTTCCACGTTAAAATCTGGTGTTATATGTTTGTGATCTTATCTATTTATGGGTCTGCATGCATTACTATTTTTCTGATAAGGTTACTGATGTTGAATCTGTTGTTTTTATTGAAGATTAAGTTTGAATGATTCACCCCCCCCCTCTCATATTGTTAGCATGGCATCTATACTAATCATATTTAGCATTAGAACTATCAGAGATGTCTTGAAAAAGATGAATCTGAGAGAGTTCTTAATGACATTCATGTGGGTATTTGTGGTACACACTCAAGTGGTTTAACATTGGCTAAGAAACTTATTCGTATAGGTTACTTTTGGCCTAGCATGGAAAGGGATTCATTCACCTATGCTAGAAAGTGTAAACAATGTCAAATTCATGGAAATATAATTCATGCACCAGCACAAGAGTCATATCCTATGACAGGATCATGGCCATTTTCACAGTGGGGCCTAGATTTGCTAGGAAAGATCAATCCCTCATCTTCTAATGGATATAAGTTCATTTTGATTGCTACTGAATATTTTACTAAGTGGATTGAAGCAGTGCCTTTAACAAAAGTGATAGGAAAACAAATATCATCATTCATCTTGAATTACATAATCTGTCGCTATGGAGTTCCTATGACCATTATCACTGATAATGGAAGACCATTTAAAAAGCAAGATGTAAAAGAGCTATGTGAAAAGTTTCATATCCAACATAGGTTCTCTACTCCATATTATCCACAAGGTAATGGTCAAGCTGAGGCATCAAACAAAACTATTTTAAAAATCTTGAAGAAAACAATTAATGAAGCTGGAAAAGACTGGCACATTCAGTTAAATCCTGCTCTTTGGGCATATTGAACTAGTGTTCGCACTCCAACAGGGGCAACTCCATATTGTTTGGTCTATGGATCTGAAGCTATATTACCTATAGAAGTAGAGATACCTTCTCTGCGAGTATCCTTGCATGGTCTTATACTAGAAGAAGAAAAAAGAGTCTCTCAACTCCAGGAACTAGAACTGATTCAGGAACGTCGCCAAAATGCAATAGATCATTTAAAAGTATATCAACAAAGAATGGCAAGAAGCTATAACCACAAATTCAAGCCACACATTTTCCAGATTAGAGACATAGTTCTAAGGGAAAATCCAAGAAATCAGCGAGATCGGGAAAAGAAGGGCAAAATTTGAACCAAATTGGCTAGGACCTTTTGTCATAGTAGCAACATATGGATCAGGAGCATACAAATTATCTACTCTAGAAGGTGATTGGTTTGATGAACCTATCAATTCTATCCATCTCAAGAAATTCTATGCTTGAGATATAAAGTTTTGAAAAAATCAATAAAAAGTATATAAAGTTCTGAAAAAATCAATAAAAAGCATATAAAGTTTTGAAAAAATCAATAAAAAGCATATAAAGTCATGAAAAAATCAATAAAAAGCATATAAAATCTAACAAAAATGCAATAAATTTAGATGGTAAAAACCTGGTAAACATGTGCTATCTACAAAGTGAGTTCCTCCATCTATGAGATCACTTTACACACCTATCCACTCCATCCTATCGCATCTATCATATATCCTAGCTTATCCATTTCGGTGAACTATTTAGCAAGAAATATGCAGCTTACCAACAGTTATCAATCTTTGACATACTTGTCATAGTCACTGTCTTAGATTTTATCAAAATCTATCAACCTGCATTTCTATTCTGCCATGGTTTGGATCTTGATCAATTCATACATCCAAAATAAATTTTTGTTTCCACTGGGGGCAAAATCCTAATTCCTTTTGCTAAGGTGATCTTTTGAATATTTAAAAAATCCAAAACATTCGAAAAACTTAGAAGAAAAAAAACAAAAACACCTAGGATTTTGAAACAGATAACGAGCAACAAAGCAACGAAAAATCAAGGCATTTCATCAACAACTGAATCATGAAACTCATAAACTAAAGAATCAATCAGCAAGCTATACAAGATTATCAAAGATCATTCATCAAGATGATTATATTAGTTGATGACCATTAGAACATGTGAATGACATACAAGATTCAGTGTTTATATCTTGATTTTATTACTAATCATGTACTCTATGCAACTCAAGGATGTCCATGACTAGAGAAGCTATGATGGGGCATGATTATATTTCTTTGATTGTTGTTTGTGGTTTATCTCTTACTATGGTATGAACTTGTCTCAGGATATGATCAGCAAAAGGTCAAGGAGGACGTTCCAAGTCATGCATGAAAGGAGATACTCCTTGTTTGTTCTGCAAGCAATACTCAGGTCAACTTGACTCATTATATCAAGTTGCTTGTATTAACTTGTTATATCAAAATCCATGTAAGCAATACTCAGGTCATCTTGAATCTTTATGTCAAGTTGCTTGTATTTTTTACAACATTTAAGCTCAATGATGAAATCAAGCACTGTTACAAGATCGCATATGAAGAATGGCAGCACAATTTTTAGTTAGATGATTTTAGATTATAAGCATTCATTTATAAGTTAGATTATAAACATTCATTTATCAGTTGCATTATAAGCATTCATTTATCAGTTGCATTATAAGCATATCATTTCATTAATGAATCAACGATCATAAATAAAGATTGAGTATACTTGGACAAACAAAAACAATTTGCATTTAATCATTATAGGTGCATTCATTTTTAGAATCATTTTTAAGCATTATCCATTTCATTTAGTTGCATTTTATTATTGCATTAGTTTGCATTCAATTAAGTACATTTCATTCATCATATCATCATTATTATCTACATTATCATTTCATTAACGATCATTTAGTTGCATCTTTGCACTTAGATTCATATACATTACATATAAAAATCAAGAACATTTCATGTAGGTTATTTGCATTTACATAATCATAAGCATTAATCAATCGTGCATTTGCATTTGTATCATTTAGGTTAAGTAATCATTTTCATTTGCATCCAAGATATCTAAAATCAAAAATCAACAAAAGAATTTATCATTTCATCATCATATAAAGCATCATCATCAAATAAAGTAACATGCATAAAGATCATATCATTATCCATCTACTCATTGCATCCATAAAAGCAAAGCATCTAAGCATATAGATCATCATATAAAGTAACATTCATATAAAAGAGCATCATCATATAGAGTCCATGTCTGCATATAGATCATCATAAAACAATAACAGTCCAAGTATACAATGATATTAGATAAACAATACAAATGCCCCAAATCAAGTCACGGTTGTCCTGCACCACTACCACCTGACTCTATCCGTCTCTATGGCTGTGGGCGAGAAGATCCTCCAGATGCCTATCTCCCATGCTCACCACTCCTCTGAGGAAGTCCCATGACCCCACCACTGCTAGTATCCATCACTATGGTAGTCTGATAACTACCTATTCTCTGACTCTCTGCAACTACCTCCTCATATCGTTGTCGCCAGTGGGTAGTCTCCTTCCTAGCTCGAAATAGTGCTCTAACAATGTCCGCTAAGAGAGTACCTGATCCAACTTGCTGAATATGATCTAGAAAACCCTGAGTATCTTGTTGTCTCCTAACAGTTGTGTCTCTCTCAGTCATAAGAGTCTATATTTGTGCTTGAAGCTAATCAATCTGTGCTCTCAAACTGTCAATAGTATCATGCTCTGGCACATCATGCTCTGGTATAACTACATCTGGCATATCCTGCACTAGTGCAACCTACTCTGGTACATCCTTCTGTGGTGCATGAATATCAATCCCCTCACCAACGACCTATCCAACTATTGGAATCTCAGTCTGAGTAACTCTCTGAACCCGTTGTCTAATCAGGGGAACATGATCCTCAGGATCCTCATCATCACCACCATGAGCTGCAATAACTCTAGGATCTGGCCGAATCTGTCCAAAATAAATACCTCTCCCACCCTCTCTCCTCTCAATGGCAATCCTCTAGGTGATCTCATCCCTGCCCTGCCAGTATCCCTCCCAATCCATCTACCATCTCTCCCACCCATAGGATGAGGTCTCTCAATCTTGCCAGCTAGTCCAAATGGTCCTCCGCAAACTCTCAATCGACGTCCTCTCCGTCCAGATCCACCACCACCACCTCCATCCCCATCATCATCTCCACATCTCCTAGCTTCATGAACAGCTCTAAGCTCTCGTCTATGTCTCTGTCTCTTGATAATAGGATCATTTGAATCATCATCATCATCTCTTGAGCTAGGAAGAGGATCTGTTGGATCCATAATCTAAGGAAATGGATGTGCTAATAAATATTGAGCATACTCTGCAGTAACCCCAGGTTCAAGAATGTGTAATCTCATATCATATGCCACTCTCGGAGTAGCAACAAACTCTACATGAGCAATCTCAAATGACAAAGATGGTCCCCAATCTCGCCTATCTCTGTATCATCACGCATATATCATCACACCAGTAGGCATAGGCTGAATGATACCAAACTCTCTCAAAATCTGACCAATCAACTGTCGCTCAACAATGAAGGGTGTACAACCAATGAGATATCTACTCTACATGATAAATGGTAATGTCTGTGCATCATCCATCCATGGCTCACAATCAACATATGGTCTCCAAGTGATGTTATCCAAAGAATCAAGAACCCAATGCCAATACTCCATCTTACCCAGCTTGGGCTGAGTAACAACACCTGCATAAAAATAAACATATGGATGCCTCTCTCCATGAACTCTGTGATGGATAGGCCATGTAATAGCAATATGCTCCCAACACCAGATCTGTAATAAAAAGTGCATCCTATCGATAAACTAGCACTCTCATCATACACAACCTGGTGAAGATCATGATATAAATGTGCCAAGATGCAAACACCCCAAGCATATCATGTTCGATGTTGCATCATACTCAGAAGAACCTCACCCCATCCAATAGAAAAACCTCATGATCACCTGTCAGGACATATGAATCCTCCAATCAAACTAGCCAGAATAACAGAAAGAGTCTCATAGTACATCACCATATCTACCCATCGGATCTCACCTCTACTGATGCTCTCATCAGCAAACACAACTCTGCAAGCCTCCATCCCAACTCGATCTTGATAATCATACTGCACTAGCTCACCAGTCACTGAGATATGAAGAATCCTGTAGACATCCTCAAGAGTAACACTAATCTCACCCGTCGGCAGGTGGAAAGTGTTATGCTCGTTGTTCCATCTCTCGGCTAAGGAAGTCAACAATCCTCTATTATGTGTAATCTCAGGAATAAATAATAAATGGCATAAACCATAGGCATCTATATGTCTAATCTCAGCCTGGGACAACTTTAGAACTAAATGACGTATGGCTGGTAATTTCTCCCGACACTAGAGAACATCAAGTTTCTCCTAGTTTTTAAGAGAAATCAATCAATCAAATCAAACTTAATCATTCGACCAATCAAATCAATCAATCAAATCAAATCAAAAGCTACTCAATCATCAAATCTATCAATCAAGCTAATCAAAAGCTACTCAATCATCAAATCTATCAATCAAGCTAATCAAAAGCTACTCAATCATCAAATCTATCAAATCAAGCTAATCAAAGCTACTTAATCATCAAATCTATCAATCAAGCTAATCAAAGCTATCTATCAAATCACGCTAATCAAAGCTATCTATCAAATGATCCAAATCAAGCTACTTATCAATCTATCAATCATGCAATCATTCCAATCAAGCTCTTATTTTCATCATCACTACGTATTACACATGTTAAATCTAATCATTCAAGTGATTTTTAGCTTTTGTCCCTATCAACAATCTCGAATTTAAACAAAAGCGCTGATCTATTGAGCATATGTGCTAAACAACGATGCATATGCTCTATTCTAAGCAAAAGTGCTATTCTATCAAGCATATGCACTAAAAAATGATGCATATGCGCTATTCTACGCAAAAGCACTAACAATATAAGCATATGCGTTAACAAATGAAACAAAAGTGCTAAAACACGCAAAAGCGCTAACATTCTATGCAAAAGCACTAACATACAAAGCAAAAGTGCTAAATCAAGCATTTGTGCTAACCAAAATTGCATATGTGCTAAACTAAATTGCAAATACACTAATCTAAAGTCGAAAAAATCAAAAAATTTAAAAATTCAAAAAACAGCGCCTAAAACATGAAATTTTGAACAAAGACTTGAAAACAAAGCTCAGGATAGGAAACATATCGGATAACCATACTCGATCGCTTGCTGATATCATCGCACATGCTCAAATCAATGGTTCTCCATGGGAATCACCATTTCGCCACCTTAGCAAAAAAATATTCTCTCCAAAAGCTGACAAGGATAACAATGAAGTTAAAATTAGCCTTGGTTAATTTTATATTTACTATTTATAGAGTCGTTAATTTCCAATGGGGCAATTTAATTTGTTATTTTTACAAATTAATTTCATTGACTAAAAAAATTTATCACATTATCATGAGATTCATCATTCAAACTAAAATTTTCGACAATTTCATGATCAATCTCCTGAGGGGGCACACAATCCAGATTTTCAATTTCTATCAAGCACTATCGAGACTTGATTTAATATTTGAAACAATGTTGTCTTCACATCATTTCAAAGAGGGGCAAAATGTATACACCTAAAAATTGGCTATAAGTAATTAAATAAATATTTAATATTTATTTAATAAATATTCATCTATTAAGTAGTTAATTCGAAAAGATTAATTAATTTAATTCATTTTCATATCTTTCTATTAATTAATATTTTATTAATTAATTCATTTATCCTATTCTTCTAATTAATTAAATATCTAATATTTAATTATTCCTCTAAACCAAGTTAATTAAATATCTAATATTTAATTATCTCCTCCAATCAATTAAATATCCAATATTTAATGGTTATTCTCCTATCATATAGTCTCAAATATTAAATAATTCTTAAATTATTTAATATCTCTTTTCCAACTCATCCTCTATCTCCACTTCATCTTCCCTTTGCCAACTCATCAAACATGTGGCTAAGGAAATTAATATTTCTTAAATATTAATTCATCATTTAAATTCAACTTCCCAAATTTAATGAAATTGTGTATGTACACATATTTCATAACTATCTTCTATATTTTCTCCAACACCCCCTACATCTTAGGAAGGACTTGAGTCCACTTGTCCTCTCATACCTAAATTTCCTCCAGCCATCCCTAGATTCTCTCAGTTAGCAACCCAGTCAAGGTGAGATGAGTGACACTTGTCTTCTCCTTCCCCCTTTCTCTCAACCTTCACCTTTGCTCATAGCCATTCAAATTTGTAGATCTGATCATGACCGTTGATCTAAGCCACATCATCTAATCCTCTCAAGGTCTATAAAATCAGGAGCTTCAGTTGAGAGGAAGTTAGTCTTCAAAAATAGTCTTCAAGCCAATCTTATGCATCCGTGAGTTTTTGAAGCAAATAGAAAATAGTAATAGCAATTATCATATAATATAATTTAGCATAATCATGTAGCTTTGCATATCATACTATCAGTTAAATGCAAGTTATCAGTCCATTCTTCATATGCCATCTTGGAAGCTAACAATGCATTATCTGAGAGCACACCATCTGCAACCAGGAACAGTGGAGTTAGGACACAATGAGACATAAGTCATGAAGGTAAAATAGTGTTTTATATTAATATTTATTTCGTGCAATTTCATTGGTGGATTTTGGATTTCCTATATGCATTTCCATTGTATTTTGTGAAACTAACTTATTATAGGTAATATTCTAAGGATGAAATTCAAGCTCACACATTTTACCATTGTATGCATTTCCATTGTATTTTGTGAAACTAACTTATGTTTTGGTAATGAAATATGTGTACGTACACAATTTCATTAAATTTGGGAAGTTGAAGATAAATGATGAATTAATATTTAAGAAATATTAATTTCCTTAGCCAAATGTTTGATGAGTTGGCAAAGGGAAGATGAAGTGGAGATAGAGGATAAGTTGGAAAAAAGATATTAAATAATTTAAGAATTATTTAATATTTGAGACTATAGGATAGGAGAATAACCATTAAATATTGGATATTTAATTGATTGGAGGAGATAATTAAATATTAGATATTTAATTAATTAGAAGAATAGGATAAATGAATTAATTAATAAAATATTAATTAATAGAAAGATATGAAAATGAATTAAATTAATTAATCTTTTCGAATTAACTATTTAATAGATGAATATTTATTAAATAAATATTAAATATTTATTTAATTGCTCATAGCCAATTTTTAGGTGTATACATCTTGCAAGGTCCAAACTTCCTCATCTGCAACTTGTTATAGATTCCAATTGGAAATCTCTCTTTTCTCTGATACACCATCACTTCATCGCCTTTCTCTGTATTAACTCCATTTTCTCTCGTTCTTTCACCATTATTTCTCATTTCTTCTATTCTACCTCCCCCCCAACTTCTTTCTCTTTTTTGAGAGATGGCCTGATTTTTCAAAAAAAATTAGCCCATCTCTCGAGAGGGCATACCACCCACTAAATTAACATTTAAGGGGCATATTTTCTCATACCTATATTTCTTTCTTTGAAACAACACAATAAACTGCATCGTCTCAAAGAGGGGCAAATGTAGGCACATAAATCTGTCCACTTAATTAAATAAATATTTAGTATTGATTTGATTATTTAACCATCAGTCAACAATTAATTAAATTGATATTTAATTAATTAATCTTAAACCTCTTCTACTATTAACTAAATAAATTATTCAATTTATTTAAATTAATTTATTAAACCACACCCCAAATTAATTAAATGAATAAAACATATTTGTTTAATTTAACCCCCTTTCCTCATTTAAATAAATAAATAAATATCCCCCCACTTGCATTCTCCTACAAATGCAAGTTGCACAATTTTAGTTGAAATAAATGAATTTTGTTTTAATTAAAATCCTATTTTCTCTCACCCATCAAACCCCCTTGCATCCTAAAACCCCTTCTAGATTCTTCTAATCCTCCTAATTAGGCTAATCCCCCTCCCTAATTATTGTCACATTCTTAAGCAAAGAGAAGTCACTTCTCAAAGCCTCCAAAGTCTTTGAAAAGCATTAAAGGCTTTTTATCCTCCAACAAGTTAACCTCCAAAGTCTTACAAACCATTAATGGTTCTTAAATAACCATTTATGGCTCTTACACAACCATTAATGGTTAAACTCAACTCACCCACATGGTTAGAGACTTTCCCTCTAACTCAACCCCTATTTAACTCATGGGTCTCTTCAAGCATTCATTGCTTTGACCATGGATATCCCCACTAACTCTTGCACAAGAGTTTGTCCATTGGATAAAGGCATTATTCATTGGATAAAAGCTTTATTCATTAACTCAAGCCTAGCCAAACCCTCCCAAGGTAAACTTCATGTCTTCTTAAGCATTTAATGCTTCTTCCCTCTCCTATCAAGCCATCTCATGTTGACATTTGTCATCATGGGATTGGGTTGAAAGTCATCACATGGATCACAAACCAATCAATCCTGGCCCTTGTTAAGATTACTCAATCTTGACCATCCATTGCCCTATTTTCCTTATAAATAGAGCTCCCATTCCTCATTTTCAAATATCCCGAAGTCTTTGTGCATCAAACTTATAGACATTTTAAGAGAGCATTTAGGAGCATTTGCTTTGTTATTTTTCTAAAATTAATTTAGACTAATTAGGTGCTTTCTCATAGTAACTTAATTACACTTGTATATGCATTTGTTCTCATTTTCATAATTATCTTGAATCTTCAGAAGACATCCATGGTTAGTGTTAAAAGTTGAGAGCTACACTCATGTGGAACTTGGAGAGGAGAGGAACAAGGGAGGACAACTATGAGCATTGTGGGAAGCATCTTAGGGGGTTTTCTTTCCCTCTTTCATTTTTGTATGCTTCTTCTTGTATGCTTTTTACCTCTCTTGATATGCATGTTTATGATCATAGGCTCATTTGTGTTTCATTTTTGTTGTCACTAACATACTAATGATTTGTCTTTTGTGCCTTCCTCTTTTTGATGTGCATCACATGCCACTATACATTGAATTTCCTAATACAGACATTCTAACAATAAGTACAAAATTTTGGGAGTTCTACTTTGATGGTTCTTATACACAATATGGATCAGGCGCGGGAATTTTGTTCATCACACCTCAAGGAAACACAATTCCAAAATCACATAGACTGTGATTTCCATGCACAAACAATACTACAAAATATGAAGCATTGACTATTGGGCTCAAAATGGCTATTGCATGGAATATCAAGGATTTACATGTCTATGGTGATTCACAACTTATCATCAACCAAATAAATGATGATTATCAAACTAAGGATGATAGGCTTATGTCCTACAAACAGTTGGTAGAAGATTTTAAAGAACACTTTGAAGAAGTGTCATTCACTCAGATCACAAGAAATGAGAATAAAGCAACAGATTCAATGACTACAATAGCATCTCTCTTACAGAGTCAGGAGAATCAACAATGTTACAAATTCCTGGTGGAAGATATCTTAACCCCTACCATTCAATCCCAACATACCTACATGATTTGTCATATATCTAGAACCAGTCAATCCTTATATGGCCAAACTTATCAATACTTAAAAGAGAATATCCTTCCCCCTGACCTATCCCGCAATCAGAGAAGAAATTTTATCTGTCAATCATCTCGCTATACTATTATTATTGATACCTTATATAGGCAAGGTCTAGATAGCACTTTATTGAGATGTCTCAAACAAGAAGAATCTGAGAAAGTTCTTAACGAAGTTCACGCTTGTATTGTTGGTACACACTCAAGTGGATTAACACTGGCTAAGAAAATTCTTTGTATGGGTTACTATTTGGCCTACTATGGAGAGAGATTCATTCACATATGTGAAGAAATGCAAATAATTCCAGATCCATGGGAATCTCATCCATGCACCAGCACAACAATTGCATCCTACGGCCGAATCATGGCCATTTTCTCAATGGGGCCTTGATTTGGTAGGTAAGATAAATCCTTCATCTTCTAATGGACATAAGTTCATTCTGATTGCTACTGAATATTTCACTAAATGGATTGAAGTAGTACCTTTGACAAAAGTGACAGGAAAACAAATATCATCATTCATCTTGAATTTTATAATATGTCGCTATGGAGTTCCTATGACCATTATCACTGATAATGGATGACCATTTAAGAATCAAGATGTGGAGGAACTATGTGAATGATCCCATATCCAACATAGGTTTTCTACACCATATTATCCATAGGGAAATGGTCAAGTTGAGGCATCAAACAAGACTATCTTGAAAATCTTGAAGAAAACAGTCAATGAAGCTGGAAAAGACTGGCACATTCAGCTAAATCCTACTCTCCGCACACCAACGGGGGAAACTCCATATTTCATAGTCTATGGATAAGAAACCATATTAACAATAGAAGTAGAGATACTGTCTCTACGATTTTCCTTGAAAGGTCTTATACCAGAAGAAGAAGAACGAGTCCCTAGACTACAAGAACTTGAGATGATTCAGGAACATCGCTAAAATGTAAGAGATCATTTGAAGGCATATCAATAGAGAATGGCAAGAAGTTATAATCACAAAGTCAAGCCACACATTTTTCAGATTGGAGATATAGTTCTTAGGGAGAATCCAAGAAATCAGCAAGACCGAGAAAAGAAGGGTAAATTTGAACCAAATTGGTTAGGTCCTTTTGTCATAGTAGCAGCATATGGCTCAGGAGCATACAAGTTATCTACTCTTGAAGGTGATTGGTTTGATGAACCTATGAATTACATCCATCTCAAGAAATTCTATGCTTGAGATATAAAGTGCTGGAAAAAATCAATAAAAAGCATATCAAGTCTTGAAGAAATCAATAAAAATCAGAAAAGCAAAAAATCCCTAAAAAAAGCATAAAACAGTGAAAACAAAAAAAATCAAAATATGAAAAAATTGCAATAAATTTAGATAGTGAAAATGTGGTAAACAGACACAATCCAAAAAGTGAGTTCTTCCATCTATGAGATTGCTTTGCTCACCTATCCAGTCCATCCTAATCACATCTACCACTTCCATCAATCCTATCCATTTCATCTTTCGCATCCATTGCTCTGAACCATTTAGCAAGAAATATGCAGCTTACCAACATTTATCAATCTTTGACATACTTTTCATAGTCATTGTCTTAGATTTTATCAGAATAAATCATATTTTCATTTGAATCCCACCATGGTTTGGATCATTCTTCATACATCCATAATAAAGTTTTGTTTCTACTAGGGGAAAAATCCTAATTCCTTTTCCTAATGTGATCTTTTAAATCTTTGAAAATCCAAAACATTCAGAAAACTTAGAAAACAAAAACACTTAGGATTTTAAAACAGATAATGAGTAACAAAGAAACGAAGATCAAGACATTTTATAACAACTAAATCATGAAACTCAGAAAATGAAGAATCAACCAGAAAGTAATAAAGGGTTATCAATGATCATTCATCAAGATGATTATATCAGTTAATGACCATGAGAACATGTAAATGACATACAAGATTCAGTGTTTATATCTTAATTTTATTGCTAATCATGTACTCTATGCAACTCAAGGATGTCTATGACTAGAGAAGCTATGATGGGGCATGGTTATTTTCTTTGATTGTTGTATGTGGTTTATCTCTTATTAAGGTATGTACTTGTCTAAGGATATAATCGGCAAAAGATCAATGAGGAAATTCTGAGTCATGCATGAAAGGGGATAATCCTTATCTGTTTTGCAAGAAATACTCAGGTCATCTTGATTCATTATATCAAGTTGCTTGTATAAACTTTCTATATCAAAATCCATGTAAGAAATTGTCAAGTCAGCTTGGATCTTTATGTCAAGCTACTTGTATTTTCTTACAACATTTTAAAGTTCAATGATGAAATCAAGCACTGTTGCAAGACAACATATGAAGAATGGAAGTATCATTTTAGATCATTTTTAGATTATCTCATTATTCATCTGCATTATCAACATTTCATTTCATTCATAGATCAATGATCATAAATAAAGATTGAGTATACTTGGACACACAAAAACAATTTGCATTTGATCATTGTAGGCGCATTTATCTTTAGAATCATTTCAATCATCATTCATATCATTGCATTAGTTTGCATTCTATTAAGTGCATTTCATTGATCATGTGTATTATATCATTATTATTTGCATTAGGATCATTATCATTGTAGTTCTTTTTATCCATTAAAGTCATTTAGTTGCATTTTTTCAATTAGATTCATAATCATTATAAGCATTACATATAAGAATAAAAAACATTTCATATTGATCATTTGCATTTCAAAATCATTATATGCATACAAATCAAAAATAAAATAAAATCAATCATTCATTTGCATTCTCATATAGATCATTGCATTTGCATCATTTAAGTTAGTAATCATTTTCATTTACATCCATGATCATCAAAATAAAAAATCAAAAGCATTTTTTTCATTTCATCATCATTGCATCATATAGAGCATCATCATCATGAAAAGAAAAGAAAAGATCGCCATAACATCATCCATGTAATCAATGCATATAGAACATCATCATATAGAGTAACATGCATAATAAATCAAAAATCATCATATAGAGTCCATGTCTGCATATAGATCATCATAAAATAATAAAAATTCCAAGTATACAATGATATCTGATAAAAAATACAAGTGCCTCATCAATATAAATCAAGTCAAGTTTGTCATGTGCCACTACCACCTGAATTTGTCCGCCTATGTGGTTGTGGGCAAGAAGATCCTTTAGATGCCTATCCCACATGATCACCACTCCTCTAAGGAGGTCCCATGACTCCACCACTACTAGTATCCATCCTCACAGTGGTATGATAGCTACATGCCCTCTGGCTCTCAGCAACTAAATCCTCATATAATTGTCGCTAATGTGTTGTCTCCTTCTCGGCCTGAAATAGTGCTCTGATGGTATTAGTTGAGAGAGTGCCAGATCCAACCTACTAAATGTGATCAAGAAGACCCTGAGTATCATGTTGTCTACTGACCACTTTGTCTCTCTTTGTCATGAGTGTCTGCACCTGTGATCTAAGTTGATCTATCTATGCTCTGAGAAACTCTAAGGTATCCTTCTTTGGCACATTTTGTTGAGCAACATGACCTTGAATCCCCTCATCTCCACCTCCCTATCCACCTACTAGAATCTCAGCCTAAGTAGCTCTTAGAACCCATCGTCTAATGAGAGGAACATGATCCTCTAGATCCTCCTCCTCTCCACCATGAGCTGTAATAACCCTAGGGTCTGGCTGACTCTGACCAAAATCAATGTCTCTCTTGCAACCCCCAACTAGTCCAATGCTCCTGCCTCCTCCTATAAAGGGTAATCCTCTCACTGATCTCATACTCACCCTTCCAGTGTCCCTCCCAATCCATCTTGCATCTATCTCACCCATGGGAAGTGGTCACCCAATCCTGCCAATTGGTCCAAAAGGTCCTCCATGGACTCTCAATCAACCTCCTCTCCGTCTGGGTCTCCTACTGCCTCTGCCTCCATCTCCTCCCTCATCTCCCTCACCTCCGGCCTCCTGAGCAGCTCTAAGCTCTCGTCTCTATCTCCATCTCCTAATGATGGGATCATCTGAATCATCCTCCTCATCTCCTGAGCTGGGAGGAGGGTCTGTTGGATCAGTAATCCCAGGAACAAAGTGTGTAAGCATGTACTGACCATAATCCGCAATCACCCCAGGATCTAGAATGTGTAATCTCAAATCATAAGTCACCCTAGGAGTAGCCAGAAACTCTGCATGTGCTATCTCAAAAGACAAAGAAGGTCCCCAATCTTGCCTATCCTTGTACGGTCATGCATATATAGTGACAATAGTAGGCATGTGTAGAATGATACCAAAATATCTCAAAATGCGATGAATCAATTGCCGCTCAATAATGTATGGAGTACAACCAATGAGATATCTACTTTGCATAATATATGGTAATGTGTATGCATCATCCATCCATGGCTCACAATCAATATAATCTCTCCAAATAACACTATCAAATGAATCCAGATCCCTATGCCAATACTCCATCTTACCCAACTTATTCTGAGTAAGGATACCTGCATATAAATAGACATATGGCTACATCTCACCATGAACTCTATGATGGATAGGTTGAGTAATAACAAAATGCTCCTAACACTAGATCTGTAAAAGTGTGCATCCTATAGACAAACTAGCACTATCATCTAAAACAACTTGATGAAGATCATGATACAAATGAGAAAGCATGCAAACACCTCACACATATTGAGTCTAATGATGCATCATGCTCTAAAGAATCTCACCCCAACCAACATCAAAACCTAGAAATCTCTTGTCTGGACAGATAAACCCCCCCAATCAAACCTGTAAGAATCATGAGGAGAGTCTTGTAATACATGATCATATCCTCCCATTAGATCTCTCCTTTGGAAATGTTCTCATCACCAAATATGGCTATGTAAGCCTCTGTCCCTCCATGATCCTGAAAATCATATTGGACTAACTCACCAGTCACGGGGATGTGGAGAATCTTGTAGACATCCTTAAGTGTCACACCAATCTCACCAGTGGGCAGGTGGAAAGTGTTATGCTCACTATGCCATCTCTCTATTAAGACAGTCAACAATCCCCTATTATGGGTAATATTAGGCATGTATAACAAATGGTGTAATCCACAGGCATCTATGTGTCTAACCTCAGCCTATATAAGCTCTAGCACTAAGTGGCACATAGCCAAAAATTTCTCCCGACACTAGAGAACATCGAGTTTCTCTTGTTTAACAAGAGAACTTGATCTCTATCAATCATCAATCATCTATGTATCAAATCCAAAGAGATCACTAATCTATCACATCAACAATTGATAAATCTTTTCAATGAAGGAAATCAGGCTATCAAATCAATCGAAAACTATCAATCATGGTTTTCTATCAATCAATGAGTTCAATCAAACTCTGCTATGCTCTTCATCAGAAACTGCATCGGTTTCTTAGAGCTAATCTATCAATCTACCAGTCAAATCAAATCAAATCAATTGTTTATCCTATTAGTCAAGACATCAATTGAATTTCTATCAATCAAGACACCAATTGAATTTCTATCAATCAAGACATCAAAATGCCTAAATCAAATCATTACAATGAATTTTAACATGAAAAAAATCAAACAAATTCATTTAAAACAAAAGAGCTAGCCTATTTAACAAAAGCGTTATTCTATTAAACATGGGCGCTAAACCATTCAAAAGTGCTAACCTTTTCAGCAAATGCGCTAACCAATAAGTCAAAAGTGTTTAATCAATCAAAAATGCTAACCTTTTTCACATTTGTGTGAACACATAAAACAAAAGTGTGAAATCTATGAAAGCACTAACATATCGAGAAAAAGCGATAACCAAACATTCATATGCACTAACTTAACAAAAGCAGAAACATACAAAGCAAAAATGCAAACCAAAAAAGCAAAATTGCTAACATGCATAGTCAAAAATCAGAAAATTAAAAAAACAACCTAAAACGTGCCGAAAAGCAAGGAAATCAGTACGACTACTTGAATCCAAGCTTGGAATAAGGTACATACTAGATAAACATAGTCAGGAGGTCATTGATATCATCGAACGTGCTCAAATCGATGGTTCTCAAATAGAATCACCATTTTGCCACCTCACCAAGACAATTCTTCACTCCACAAGCTGACAAGGATGCAAATGAGATTAAAATCAACTTTGGTTAATTTTATATTTACCATTTGGAAGGGTAATTAATGCTTTTGAATGGGGCAATTTTATTTATTTTTCACAAATGAATTTAATTGAAGGACCTTTTCAATTATCGTGTACCCAAAAAATTTCAACAATTTCACGATCAATCTCCTGAGGGGGCTCACAATCAGGATTTTTATCTCCATCAGGCGCATTATCAAGACTTGATTTAATCTTTGAAATAGTGTTGTCTCAACATCATTTCAAAGAGGGGCAAAATGTATACACATAAAAATGGCTATGAGCAATTAAATAAATATTTTATGTTTATTTAATATTAATTCTTCTATTAAATAGTTAATTTGAAAAGATTAATTTATTTAATTCATTTCATGTCCTTCTATTAATTAATTTAATCGAAACATTTTATTAATTAATTCATTTATCCATTTCCGCTAATCAATTAATTGAATATCTACTATTTAATTATTCCTCTAATCAATTAAATATCTAATATTAAATGATTATTCTTCTATCCTATAGTCTCAAATATTAAATAATTTCTTCAATTACTTAATCTCTTTTCCAACTCACCTTTCATCTCCACTTCATCTTTCCTTTGCCAACTCATCCATCATGTGGCTAAATTAATTCAACAAAATTAAAATAAATAAAACATTTATTAGCCACTTATCTTCAACTTCCAAAATAAATGAAATATTGTGTACGTACACATATTTCTTAACCTTCTTCTATATTCTCTCTAACATCCCTATATCTTAGGAAGGACCTGACTCCACTTGTCTTCTCATGCCTAAATCTTCTCCAACCATCCCTAGATTCCCTTAGTCAGTAACCCAGTCAAGGTGAGATGAGTGACACTTGTCTTCTCCTTCCCCCTTTCTCTCAGCCTTCACCTTTGCTTATAGCCATCCAAATTTGCATAGCCATCCAAATTTGCAGATCTGATCATGACCATTGATCTAGGACACGTCATATTATCCTCTCAAAAGTATATAAAGTAGGAGTTTGAGTTGAGAAAGAGATAGTCTTCAAGTTAAAATTTTGAATAAAACTTATGCATCCATGAGTTTTATCTTGAAGCAATTTAGCAATTTAGCATTTCTCATTTAGCATAATCATTTAGCTTTAAATCATTTGCATTGCATATCATAGTATCAATTAACTATCATTTATCAGTCCATTCTTCATATGTCATCTTGGAAGCTACTGGTGCTTGTCTAAGAGCAAATCATCTGCAACCAGGAATAGTGGAGTTAGGACACAATGAGACTTAAATCATGAAGGTAAAAATAGTGTTTTTATTTTATATCAATTTCATGTAGTTTCATTGGTTGAGTTTGGATTTCCTATAGCATTCCATTTGTATTTTGTGAAACTAACATGTTGCAGGTAGTATTCTAAAGATGAAGTTCAATTTGAAACACTAACAACTTATGATCATCGTGAATCTATGCTATCTGATAAGGCTTAGGGTCAATATTTCCAACTTCAATTTATTCACCATTTCTTCTGAAACAAGATTATCCGAACTACCACTTGTTGGCAATATATGATGGAATTGATTATGTGTTGCATTGATGTTTTGTCATTGATGTCAACACTAGCTGTTATGGTTGGTTACTGACACCGGCAGACAGATTTTGGCTACCAGTAGAAGAACTTGTGTTACCAGTAGAAGGGACTGTCAGTTTGATGCTACTGACATGTTTCATGTTTGGTTTGATGTTTCTAGAGTATGTTTTGGTCAGTTGGTTTTGAGTTGGTGATTGGATTCTATCATACACTCTGTAAACCCTTACTGACATGGTTTAAGGTTTTACCGACAAAGCTTTTACAGAAGATCTTTGACAGGATGCATAAGTGGTGTTGATACGTCTTCTAGATGTAATTTAGGATGTAGGAGATGATCTTTGTTCATGCTTCAGCTGATTGGAGACATTTCTTTGGTGTGGAGAATCTATTTGGGTCCGGTACCTATCTAGGTTATGCACCAGTATCATGTTATGTGTTCTCTACACATTACTGGGATGATTTGTGGATTGGCTAATGTTGTTTTGGTCTTAAGCCGACATCGCATATCATTGTTGTAGACACCTAAAATTGTCTCATCTAATTAAATAAATATCTTTATTTATTTAATTATTTAAGCCTAATTCTTCTATTAATTGAATAAATCTTTATATATTTAATTAATTCATTTATCCTCTTCTAGCCTTATTTCACATTTAAATAAATACATTTATTTATTTAAATTTTCCTTTCCTAAATTAAATAAATATTTTATTTATTTAATTGATCCCTCTTCCTCTATTAATTAAACAAATCTTTATTTATTTAATTAATTCATTAGCCTTTTCCACCTATAACACATGTCATTCATCTCTTAATTCCTACACTACCTACCCTCTCATTATTTTCTTATTTCTTCTACCTACCCTCTAATCCTAGCCAATCATTTATCTTTTACACCTCTCAATCTTATCCTTCCATTTCTTATAGTGTCTTCTATATAAGGAGATGATTCCTTCATTATCAACCTCCAACTATGCTTTTGAACTTTCATATGCGATCAAGCCTACTTGTAAACACATTTACGTTCTTTGTTGAGCTCTTGTGCACATATAAAATCTGAGAGCAAATATATCAAGCAAGATCAATGGAGATAGGAAGAATGAAGATTCAAACCCTATTGGACATGTGATGGTATAATCTTTGTGATTTTATTTGATTTGCATTGTCTTAGGTGATCTTCATATGTTATGGTGGA
Organism: Cryptomeria japonica; assembly: GCF_030272615.1. Classification (NCBI taxonomy): domain Eukaryota; kingdom Viridiplantae; phylum Streptophyta; class Pinopsida; order Cupressales; family Cupressaceae; genus Cryptomeria; species Cryptomeria japonica. Next base: position 186,982,180 of record NC_081415.1, on the reverse strand, counting down.
TCTTTGTTGTTGTTAGGCTAGGGTTTTGTGGTTGAATCCATTTTAGTCTTTCAATATTGTTGTTTCCATTTTTACCATAAACATTTTGGCACGCTCGGTGGGACATGGATTTTTTTTAGATTTATGTTTTTTGCAGATTTTTCAAACCATTTATTGCGGTTTTGTAAAACAATTTGGAGAATAACCTTGTGCAGCTAGGGTTTTGGACACAAAATTAAGATCTTGATGAGATCCGATTCGATTTCACAAATGGCTTGAAATTTTTGCACCAAATTTTGTTCGTAGGTTGAAGACAGTATCAAGAGCTCTCAATCCAAAATTCAGAATTTTTGGAGCACATTTGCGTTTTCTCTAATTTTGTTTATGAATTTTCATAAAAAATTAATTTTGAGAGAAAATGAGAAAAATTTTAGCATTTCCTTACATTTTTGGAAATCTCTCAGAATTATACATAGGATCTATTCTTTATGATTTTAATTTTGATGCAAAATATTTCTTTAAAAATTGGATCTTTAAAATTTAGGGTTTTCATTATTTTGATCAGATCTCACAAACGGCTTTGAATTTGGGAATCAAATTTGTTTTACAAGTCAAAAACATTATTAGAGGTGCTCAGTAGAAAAATCAGATTTTTTGGAGCATATTTGAATTTTCTATGAATTTGTTATGCATTTTCATAAAAAATTATTTTTGAGTGAAAATGAGTGAATTTTTTGGATTTGTTTACAGATTTGGAAATTTCTCATTATTATACACAGGATCTATTCTTTGTTATTTTAATTTGGATGCAAAATAATTCCTAAAAAATCAAATCTTTAAAAGTTAGGGTTCTGCATTATTTTGATCATATCTTACAAACTGCTTGGAATTTTTGCAAGATTTGTTTTATGCATGTTTGAAATGCTATCAGGAGTATCTAGTAAAAATTTCAGATATTTTGGATCAATTTTGAAGTTTCTATGATTTGTTTATGATTTTTCATAAAAAATTAATTTTTGGAGCAAATTAGAAACTTTTTTGGATTTTCTTACATTTCTGGAAATGTCTTGAAATTTAATAGGTGATGTGTTTTTTATGATGCAAAATAACTCATGAAAAATCAGATTTTTAAATCTATAAAAAAAAGCGTCTTGTCGAAGGCCCCTATTTCACAAAGTCTTTTGGATCTAAAATTTACCTAACTTGTGTGCTTGCAGGAGGGGTATTATTTCAAAACTACTAACAAATCTTTGTTGCAAAATTTTTGGCAAGGGTTTTTGATCTTTATTGTGTGGCTTGTTTTTCATAGATTACCAAACACTTCAATTGGTGTACTGAAATTGAACCAATGTCTTTTGTGTCTTGGGCAATAGGCTCTTTTGTGTTTATCTTTAGAGGGCATGTCTCCCAGTGTGGTCATTAGGGCTACTAGTGAAGAGAGAATGACCCAAGACATAGCGAGGAAAACCCACCTCTTCTGAACCACTATAAATAACTGTATCAAGGGTGAAAGTCATGGGTAACGTGTGCTGATTAGTTCATATCGACACTATGTCACCCCATAAACCCATTTGGTCAAATTTATTTGATAAGTTGTAGGGCATGACCCCTACCAGCTAGGAGCCTTCTGTATTTATAGAGCTGAAAGTGTCGCATGTATGGCCACACAAGCGGATGCCCTTTCTAGCACCTTTTTATTTTAGAAAGCCAAAATCCTTCTAGCTGTTGGGGTAGGAGGTCGGACCTCTAGAGCGGCCCACACACATACAGTTCTTAGTAGAGACAAAGTTTTCCATGGGGATTTTTCATGGGGACTGATACTTGGCTACCTTGGAGAAGTGAGTGTTGAGGGTGGAGCTAGTGGGGTCAAGCATCTAAGTATCCGCTCTGAATAGCATAGCCTCGGGGGAAACCCCATGTGGGATCAACAACTATTGTCCTAGCCAACCATAAGAATTATGCTTGTCTTCTTTTGAACATTCAAACATTCAAGATCAAACATCAAAACATTGTGTCTTTTGTGCCTTCAAATGTATGCAAAACATCTTTTACATCAAACAACACACTTTTTTTTGAGTCATTTTGAGTCTAAATACTTGCAAACATTGAGTCCTTATCAACATTGTGTCCTCTTGTCATGAAAAAAAATAGTCAAAAATTTAGATTTGGTCACAACAAGCAACGTCACAAAACTTGAAAAATTGCACTTAGTTTCTGGAAACATGTTTGTGTCTGATAGAACCACGTCTGTGTCATTTAGCTGTGTCTGTGAAGTGCAGAAACACGTTTGTGTTCTCTTAAGCAACATTACATTTACAAAATCTCATAAACGCATCTGTGTTGTTTAACTACGCCTGTGAAGTATACATGCACATCTGTGTTCAGAATTGGAAAACTTGTAGTCCAGCAAACATGAGCAGTCAGTTTCAGCATTCTTGAGCTTCCTAGGTTATTTCTCCAGGTTTTCATCTTGAAATCAGCTTATTTCTGGGTCTCACATAGTTCATCATTGCTTTACATCTTGCATTACATTCACATTTGTCTAAACTTGAGTCAAAAGGTCAGTTTATTATCCTCATCTTTCTTTGTCAACGCAATACATACAACAACATTTTGCTAAGTGGTTCCTCATCAAGGTCTATCACCTTTGGTTCTCAGTTGGTCTTACTTAGAGTCAAGGTCAACTTACCTCATCAAGAGAAACTATCATCTCGTTGGAAGCCACACCTACTCTACTACATACATACTTGGTCTTACACATTGGACCTTGCAAGCACACTTCAAATTCATTTACATTCCATCAGCTCTTGGTCTTCCATACTCTGTCCATTTTCATCTAGTCTCACACATCTTGGTCAGTACCTAGTTCATGGTTGAAACCCATTCCCAAAAATCTAGGAGAGAAACTAAATAGGTTCAAGAGTCTGCAAACATGAGTGCCTATGAGTATGACAATGATGTCTTTTTCAATTCTAATCATACCACATTACCTGACATGAATTCCTATAGAAACATTCCAAATGTTGAGAACATGGACACTACAAATAACAATAATACACACAATGACAATATGGACAACTTTTCTGTACATTCAGCACAAGTGGAAGACTCCATTATGGATCCCCATTTTAATCGATTGGTTGAGGAAATAATGAGGAGAGATAGACAATATTTCTTACAAGTGATGCCGCAAAGTGGAGCCAAGACCCCTCATGATTTTGACATGTCTCAAATAATGGAACATCGGCCTTTGCAACAATCTCACCTCAAAATGGATCAAAGGAGGCCTAATAGTGGAGGAAATAGAGGACCACATCTTGTGCCTAAATCACCTTCATCTTTATTTCAAAAACCTGAGGTCCCCCATACACATGGTCAAGTATATGATACTCACCTTCAGAGACCATTATGGAAGTCTTATGCATAAAAGTATACTCAATCACATACCAATTCTAAGGACCAACCACCAAAGCAATTGGATATCCAAAGGCATGATCAAAATTTGGACACAAGGAAAGCCCATGTCAAATTTGGGGGCAACACACTAGAACAAACTCATGACATACCTGTAGAGTATGGTATACATGGACAAAACAAATATTCCATTCTTTATTATGACTCTATACCAAGTGGTCCATATACGCAGCATCATTACAGACTTCCTCCATATGAACATGTGTATGATCAATATCATCCATATATACAGTATGCTCCACCCCCACCCAGTGGCTCAGGTATGGGATATGGTCCAAGAAGTCGGTCTCTACTTAAGAATAATTTGGAACAACAAATTAATGATTTACAAAAGAAAATGGAGGACATAAATACACTGAAGCCAACTTATACAATGAGAGACATATGTCCCTATCCATTCGACAAAAGCATTCCAATGCCTCTATTTCCTACACACTTTGTGACACCCAAGTTTGATAAGTACAAAGGAAAAGGGGATCCTAAGGCACATATAAGAGAATTTTTCATAGCTTGCATTGAGGTAGCAGCAGAAGAGACATATTTGATGATATTATTCCCACAGAGCTTAGGTGATCAAGCTATGGAATTGTTCTCCCAACTCCCACCTTGAATTAAGTCATGGGGTGACTTAGCAAAGGCATTTATCCAACATTTCTCATACAACATAGAGATAGATATATCAGTCACCACTTTGTGCAACACCAAACAAAGGGATAGAGAGTCTTTGTCATCATTTTTACAAAGATGGAGGAATTTAGCCAGCAACTACTCTTGTGAAATTCCACAAAAACAAATGGTAGAGATGTTCACCCAAAATGTTAACAAAGACATTGGTTATGACTTGAGAAAATCTTTTTTGTCCACCTTCAAGGACGTCATTGAAAAATGCTTAGCAACATAGAAGGTCCTAATTGAACAAGGAGTAATTAAGGTATTCAAAGAAAACAAAGAGGACTTTAAAGGAAAAGACAAACCAAGATTTTGGAACAAGAACAAGAACACAGTCAATGATGGTGTTTTTGATGCCAATATAGTGCGACCCAAAATCATTTTTTTTTTGATAGAGCTCTATAAACAACCAAGTGAATACTCAAACAACTTCCAAATCATGAAGGAAGTACACCCCATTGGGAGAACCACTTGAGTTGGCTTTCAAGAAGCTAGTGGAAAACAAAATAATAACAATTCTAGATTTGCCTCCATATGAGCCAAAGGTCAAACCAAATTGGTGGAATGATGACAAATACTGTGAATATCACAAGAGCAAGAGACAGAAAATAGGAAATTGTCATTGGCTAAAGAACATCATACAAGATCTTATTGATAGAGGTGACATTGAGATCGAGGGACACTCATCCAATCAAGAACATGAAATGTTTAAAGAACCAATCCCAAAACATGACAAGGGAAAAGCCAAAGCCACAGATGAGTAGGCCAACTATACCAGAGCATCCTATAACTATGATCTGACTGTCAATCACATTTCAATGGATAATTATGTCTCTACCATTATCATCAAGGACAAAACACTTGAGAATTCTACCCAAAGACCTAAGGTTGTCCTGAAAGGCATCAGATCTTCTTTCGAACCTATGTCTGAATGTAATGTTACAACTCATCAAGCTAAATTCACTTTGCAAGGTGCTCCAACTAAAAACATTGCTTCCTCATCAACCAAACCTGAGTATGACCTTGTAGAACAGTTAGGGAAGATACCCATGCTTATCTCAATCCTTGAGCTCTTACGCATATCCCCTGCACATAAGGCCATTCTAGACAAAACCTTGAGAGACACTTCCGTCCCCACTGATTTGAACGTGGACCAGTTTCAAGCCATGGTGGGATACCTTTCCATTCCACATTCCCTTACATTAACAGAAGATGACGATGCCTTCGTGAGCCAACCACATAATTCACCTTTACACATTGAAGCCTTCCTACACAAACATCGAATAAAATGAGTCGTGATAGATGGAGGAGCTAGTCTGAATATATGTACTTTGAACAAAATAATACAATTGGGATATTCAGACAAAGTTATGAATGCTACAAACAAAATTACCATCAAGGCATATGATGATGAAGAGTGATCCTCCAAAGGCACAGTCACCTTGCCTCTCAGAGTTGGGCTAGTTACAAAGGATGTGGTTTGTCAAGTCCTAGACCTCGATCTCACATACAACATTTTATTGGGACATCCTTGGATTCATGAGATGAGGGCAATCCCATCTACATACCACCAATGCATTGAGTTTCCTCATAATGGAGTTGAAGTAACAGTTAATGGTGATCCTAATCCATTTATATACTGCAATAACTTGAGACCAAAAACTGAGACAATCATTCCAAGTAATAGAGAAGCTATCCCTTCTTCTACATACATTGACCCTGAATCATTAAAACCTTCAACATCAAAACAAGGTGAGCTTAAAGGGAAATATCAGGAAAAAGGCATGCGTGAATACACTTTGAATCAAACCATGTGCTTACAACAAGTTATGAGTTCACCAAAAGAATATGAATGACCACATCCTTCTAAAAGGGTATCTATCATTACACTCAAATGGGATCCTACTTTCTTCCAAAAGTGGGATGAAATGGAAGAAGAAGACTTATACAAAATGCTTTACAAAGAACCTGAAGATGGTACACAAGATTGCATCAGCATACCATGTGAAAAATATGGCAAAGGATTCAAGATCCTACAAAATTTTGGGTATGATGGTAAAAGTCCTCTCGGCTTAAGAAAGGAAGGTACCATTCAACCTTTGCAACCAAAATTAACATTTAAAAAAGAGGGCTCGAAAGGGCTTGGTTTCATATATTCCAGGGTAAATACTCGAAAGGCAGAAGAAGCATTACAAATCAAGGCTTCCAAAGATCAACAAGAGAACTGCTATTCCACTGACTCTAATGAATAGGAATGGGGTTCAAACAAATCCTCCTGTGTCTATGAAATCACTGAGACATTTAGAGAACCAGGTGAACCCACAAGAGAAAAGGAATTTTATAGAAAATTAAAAGTTGGTCAAGAAACAACCCCTAAGGATCCCACATAGTCTTTTCCTCTAGGTTCTAGGTCGAAATCATGAAGGATGAGGACACCCATCCCCAAATGCACTTTTAGTGATGACAATTTAGACTCGTTCATGATCGAGACAAATGAGGAGAGTGCCAACAATGACCTTGACAATTACCTCGACATACTTGAATATAACTCCATCTTCATCCTTAGTCTCACTGACTTTGAAAACATTGAAGGCCTTCCCCTTGTTCACCACCAACTTATTGACTCGAACCATGAAGGACCTGTACAGTTCAACACATTCCAAAATGATGAAGCCTTTATTGACTATCTAGGCATACAAGATGATCTTCCGCTTGGGGACCATAACGTGAGAAACATTATAGAACTCATTAGCGTGGCATATTTGGTGAGGGTGTTGAGCCTTCCAGTCACAAAAATATAAAAATAAAAACAAATCATGGGTCCTATGGTGAAAACCACATTGTGGCACTGTTTGACCCCAAAAAATTAAAAAGAAAGGATGTATCTAAGGGTGAAAACCTCTTTAAGGCACCCGAGGATGGAAGGCTCGACATTCTCCTGACATCATATGAAGAAAAATCATCTATGTTAGTAGAGGAGACCATCAAAACAAACATTGGTACAGAAGAAATTCCATATAACATATTCCTGGCACAATCTCTAATAGAGGCAGAAAGACCAAAGTTCATAAGTTTCTTCACAGAGCGACAAATTAATTTTGCATGGTCATATGCTGATATGTTGGGACTGGCAAAACCAGTAAAACAAAAACTGAGAAAGATGCATCCACAAGTGGCATTATTAGTTAAGGAAAAACTTGGAAAATTATTAGATGTTGGATTCATACGCCTAATTGATTATCTTGAATGGATCTCCAACTTGGTGCCAGTCAGTAAGCCCGATCGCAGCATCAGAATATGTATAGATTTTAGAGACATTAACAAAGCTTGTCCTAAGGATGACTTTCCATTGCCAAACATCAACCTGATTGTAGATCTCATAGCAGGTCATGCAATGTTATCTTTGATGGACAAATTCTCTAGTTACAATCAAATCAAAATCGCATCCGAGGATCAGCACAACACATCATTTACTTGTCCCTGGAGAACTTTTTGCTAGAATGTCATGCCCTACGGGCTAAAGAATGCAGGCGCTACATATCAAAGATCCATGACTACTATCTTTCATGATCTTATGCACGTAACTATGGAAGATTATGTTGATGACCTCTTGGGAAAATCAATAGATAGAGATACACATTTGGACATACTTTCAGTCATTTTTGATTGGTTGGAAAAATACAAAGTAAAACTAAACCCTAAGAAATGTGTCTTTGGAGTAATCTCCGGGAAGCTCTTGAGATTCATTGTCTCAAAAAGAGGAATTGAAGCCGATCTAGCAAAAGTCAAGGCAATCCTAGAGATGCCACCACCATGAATATCAGTCAACTTTGATCTTTGCAAGGGAGACTCTAGTCCATACGAAGATCCATAGCACAACTTGTAGATAAATGTCATCCTTTTTAGCACTTGCTACACAAAAACATCAAATTCAAATGGGATGATAATTGTCAACAGGATTTTTAGATACTTAAAGATTATCTTCTGAATCCACCAGTCATGATGCCACCAGTTCTAGAACAACCCCTATTACTTTACATATCAGCTACATCAACAACACTAGGGGCACTCTTAGCACAACAAGATGCTACAGGTAGAGAAAAGGCAGTCTATTACATCAATTATACTTTGGTAGGCTATGATCTAAACTACACACCAATTGAGCGTGCATGTCTCGCTGTGGTCTTTGCTTCATAGAAATTATGACACTACATGCTAACTCATAAAACTAAGTTGGTCGCAAGGATTGATCCATTGAAGTACCTTCTCAATAAAGTGACACGTGCTGGTCGATTAGCCAAATGGGTTATTCTCTTGAGTGAATTCGATATTGAATATGTAGACAAAAAAGAAATAAAAGGACAAGCTATCGCAGATCAGTTAGCAGATGCTTCTATGATAAATGATGCTCCTCTAACTTCAGAATTTCCAGATGAATCCATCTTGGCGGTATCACACACAAAGCCTTGACAACTATACTTTGACGACTCATACACACAACATGGTGTAGGAGCTGGCATCCTCTTTATCACACCTCAAGGGGATTCCATTCCAAAATCATATCTATTATCATTTCCTTGCACTAATAACATAGCAGAATATGAGGCATTAACAACTGGATTACGAATTGCAGTTCAGTGGAAGATCCAAGAACTTCATGTTTTCGGGGACTCTTAAGTTGTAATTCGTCAAGCAACTGATGACTACCAAACAAAGGATGAAAAATTAATGCCTTACAAAAGAATGGTGGATGATCTGAAGCAACATTTCATGAAGTTAAACTTTGAGCAAATACCAAGAGAGTAGAATCGAGCCACATATGCCATGGCTACTATTGCCTCGCCGATCGATCTACCGCAAAATGAAACCCGCTATGAGTTCTTGGTGGATAACCTTTTGGTTCCCTTGTATGAGATCACTCCTACTGAGATGATATGTGTTGTTGGTCCTAATTCCCAGTTGTACGGTTCCATTTTCACATACCTTCACAACAACATCCTTCCTCCTGACTTATCCAGCAATCAACATCACACTTTCATTCGCCAATCTTCCCGGTACATCATTTTAGCTGATATCCTCTACTGTCGAGGTCTAGATGACACTCTTCTTAGATATTTAGAAAGGGATGAAGCTCAGATTACATTATGCGAAGTTCATGAAGGGATATGTGGTCCACATTCTAGTGGTCCTACCTTAGCCAAGAAACTCATCAAGACAGGATATTACTGGCCCAATATGGAAAAAGACTCATATCAGTTTGTCAAGAAATGTAAGCAATGTCAAATTCATGGAGACCTTATTCATGCACCAACACAAGAACTTCAACCAATTGCAACTCCTTGGCCCTTGTGTCAGTGGGGACTCGATCTCATAGGCAAGATTCACCCTCCTTCTTCAAATGGCCATAAATTCATTATCACTGCCACAGAGTATTTCACAAAATGGATTGAAGTCATGCCTCTTACACAAGTCACTAGAAAATAGATTGCTACATTCATTTTCAACTACATTATTTGTCGGTACGGTATTCCTATTTTCATCATCACCGATAACGGACTTCCCTTCAAAAATCAAGATGTTCGTGAACTTTGTGTTCACTTCCATATTACCCATCATTTCTCCATGCCCTATTACCCCCAAGGTAACGATCAAGATGAGGCATCTAATAAAACTATCCTTAAAATCCTCAAAAAGACAGTCGATGACGCTGGCTGCAATTGGCATATCCAACTCAATCCCGCACTTTGGGCTTATTGCACAAGTGTTCACACACCTACAAGAGCCACACCTTATTCACTTGTCTATGGCACTGAAGCTATCTTTCCTTTTGAGTTCGAGTTACCATCTTTATGAGTCTCTTTGCAAAACATTATCAGTGTTGAAGACTACAGGGTCTCTCACTTATAGGAACTAGAACTATTGGATGAACGAAGAAAAAATGCTTTTAATCATCTCAAGGCTTATCAACAACAAATGAGTTGCAGTTACAATCAGAAGGTTAAGCCTCGCACATTTGAGGTAGGTGACTTATTTCTCAAAGAAAACCCTAAAAATCAGCAAGACAGAGAGAAAAAGGGAAAGTTCAAACCAAATTGGCTTGGTCCTTACATGATTACAATAGCCTATGGATCTGATGCATATCAGCTCTCAACCATAGAGGGTGAACATTTAGAGGATCCTATCAATAGCATGCACCTTCGCAGGTTTTACACATATATTGTCAGAATATCCTAATTCAAAAATACAAAAATACAAAAATTAAAAAAAAAAAATCATAAACATAAAAAATCGTTACTTGGTGAAATCCTGGCAAACGGGCGCCTTGTGACACAAAAAAATTGAAAAAATCAAAAAATTCAAGAGAAATAAATTCGTTCAACAGTGAAAACCACTTCGGTGGTGCCCTGGGCAAGTACCATGGTGAAAACTGGGTCATCGGCACCATGTGCAGAGACATTGCTCCTCCCTCCTTCAGGATTCATTCTCATCCCTTCACTTTGCACACACTCACAGCCTCTCCATCCATAATAAACTTTACACATTCCCATCATGGCTTGTTATTGATCTACCCAAGATTGGTTAGTCATTCATAAAAAAAAAAAATTCCTTTTCACCCCTTTCCATCCATAATAAATCAGCTCCTATCTGTGGCTAAGGAAATCCCTACATCTAGTAATGGGTGTGGAACTGAGAGCATCACACGTTCTGAGGAGTATAGTTTCTTCCAGTTTTTTTTAGTCTATCCACGCATAATCCACAATAAAGAAACACTTGCATTGTAAATCCGCAATAAAGTTTTCTCTTCTCTACAATAAATTATCAGTTGCATGGATTCAGTTAGTTTCAAATGAGACACAACAGCAACAATGGGCTTCAACAAATTAAATCTTTCAACAGACTCAGACAACATTATGGCTTAGTTCTATCTATCCTTTTGTGAACAAAAACATTGTGACCACAATCAAATAGACTTATACAAGTGACAAGAGACACTAAACTTGAGGACTACAGTGGATGTTGGTGTCGTGTCTTGGTTTTCTTTTGATTTTATCTTTTTGGTGACATGTCTTTTAGCTTTTCCAGGATGTCTCTGACTAGAGATTCTATCTCCAGGATGTCTTAGACTAGAAAGGCAAGGATGGGGTATCATCACCTATTTTTCTTTGTTGTCTATGGATTGTCTCTTAGTAATGCTACAACTAGTCCAAGGATATGAGGACACTGAGAGTCTAGTGTGAACTAGGGCATTCCTTGTTTGCGATTGTCTAATCTCCATGCAAACAGGTACAATGACTTTTGGGTCGAATATATATCTAGATTTTCATAGCCTATTTGCCATAATAAATCTCAATGATGATAATAGCACAAGAAGCTCTTTCACTTCCATATCTTCTATCTTTCATCCCCCTTTCTTGATTGACCTCCATCTTCCTTCTTGAGTCCGTGTAGCCTGCTATCATATGACTGAGTATAATGACATGCAAAAAATATTTGCATTTCATGTAGTTTCCACCTACATTACCACATATTAGCATTTCATACATACATATAGATATCACAATTGCATCACATCCTGCACACAACACATATTAGCACATTTTACATTCTCACCATGTAAATAGTTATTTTCATTATCATATTCATCTGCATTTCATACATTCACATTTGCATATGCATAACATATTAAAAACATAAAAGAACAAAACATATTGCATTTCATCATGAAAATATTTGCATCCATATCATAAGCATCACATAGGTACACATGCATGTAGCTACCACAAGGATGAATCCTCTCATGTATATATCTCAAAAATCATAAGTGTCATGATACAATGATGTCAAAATCATATGGCTACAATCATCCGAAGGTGTCATCATACAAATGGTACAAAACTGATACATAGGGAGCCCTCTAAGGCTATCATGAACTCCCTCCCTCGAAGCTGGCTGGCCTCAACAGAGTCTGAGCCCTGGAAGGACCCACCCCAGGATCATCTCTCCTACCCCTTCTATCTGGTGGTGGTGGAGGACCCATGACCCCACCACTAGACGCCTGTCTCCTGTCTCTCCCTCCAGAGGTCATCGTCATTTGTGATGGTCTCTAGAAGCTCCTAGCCCGCTAATCTGGTGGCACTACTCCATAATACAAGTCTCATGAGTAGGCTATCTCCTCCCCTTCTTGTAGAACATAGATGTATCCTACCCCTATGTCCTCTGCTGCCTACCTCCCTGTCCATAGTGCTATCTCAGCCTTTGTATAGCATTGAATAGCCTAATCCCTTTCCTGCTCAGTATCCCTCAGCTGTCTCCTAAGTCTAGTTGTCTCCCTCTCTAGATCCTGGATCTCATCTGTATGTCCCTGACATATCTCCCTCAAGGATAGTAACTCATCCTCCTCCTCTCTCCCCTCACCCTATCCTTGTGGCTACTCCTGTGGCTACTCCTGTCACTACATGAGCCTACTAAGCCTTGTTGGAATTCCTTTTACAATGAGAGATTGTTGGCATTTCAACAAGGATATTGAGAAGGTTGTTGATGATTATGGATATAACTGATTAAGGATGTTTACTGTCTTAATATTATTATTTTGTCATTGATGTCAAGAAAGTGATTTTCTAATTCAATATGATGTTGCCATATCTTAAGAAGTATGATTTGATGAGTATAAAGATGCTGGTAAAAGACACAGAAAGAATGTGATGAATAAGGGGAGAAATAAGTTATTCAATGAGCAACTATTACCGAGTTAGACAATGATGAGATCATGATGTTTAGATTTTTTTGATATCCTACATATGTTGCTGATTGTAAGGTAATACTATACTATATCACCGAGCAAAGAACCTAGTCGGTAAACCCTAAGGTTATCGCTATTGGTTAATGAAGGCAGAATGTCTATCGAGTAAAGTTTAGTATTTACCGAGTTGCAACCAAGCAGTAATAGAATGCATTGGATGAATAAAAGCATTAATTAATGAAGGAAGCTGATGAGATAGAGTTGATCAAATGATTGGTAAGTCATGAATGAAGTTTGTTAATTAATCTATGGCAGGAAGATCTACATCTTAGATTGAACCGCAATACCCTAGCACAAGTTCCAATAAATGTATGCAAGTTCCTAGGCAAGGTAAAACATTTTCAGATCGAAGGATACATTGAACCTGGTCAAGTTTGAAGATTTGATGGCTATGATTGATCATGGGAAATGTGATCAAGGAGATTCAGCGGTTAGTAATTGTTTATAAATAAGGAATTGTTGATAAACAGTGCATGCAAGCAAGTGTAAGCACAGGGATGCTACATAGTGATTACCGAGCACAGAAGCTTGAAGACCTGTTTGATTAACAGAGTATAGAGCGCAGCAGAAGGACAAGATAAGTCCTATGACTAGGAAGTATTGAGGAAATAAGAATCTTCTTTAGCATTTTAGATGTGAAGTTGCAGATATATTTTTCTTATTGTTGTTTTGTAAAGTGACAGAAAATCTCTTAACCGAGTGGACTTAACAGTCTTATTTGTAAAACCCTCTAGCAAGGTAACATTCTAGTTTAGTGTTTGAAATCCTTTGAAAAGGTCACTTCTAAAAAAGTGAAGATCCTAACAGATCTGAGGGAAATCCCTTAACCGAGTCACATATGCCAATGTGTTTTGTAATCTTTAACAGGATTTGCTTTTAACCGAGCATACTCTAGAACAATATATTTCTTAGTAGGTCTAAAATCCCACAGTGGTTTTTCCCTATTTGGGTTTCCACATTAAATCTAGTGTTGAATGTGTTGTGATGTTATCTGTTTATGAGTTTGCATGTTTTACAGTTTTGGTTACTGTAGATAGGAAAATGGAAAAACATCAAAGCAATATTAAATTAGCTCAACCACAAAAACTAGATTGCAATGATAAGAAAATCCTAAAAACATTCAATAAAGGCATGAAGATGAAATACTAAAATAAAATGCAAACCAAAGCATGTATCTCCTTCATTGTTCCTCCATTGTCCTTCTTTCTCCTTCAAATTACTTTGTTTGTGGATGTCACCTGCAAGTGCAAAATGTGAGTGTGAAAGAAAGCAAGATTGACAAGATGAAAATTGTAGCATAAGGATACTAGAAGCATGGTTGATTGATTCATTAAAGAAAATCATCCAATTTATAGACAAATTGGAGAGAGGACAAGATTAGCATGAAGAGATTTGAAAGGAAATTCAAATCAAGAATGACAAAATTATGATAAATGATAATTTTCTATGCAAGGAGTATGACAAAATTGACATGCAAGATGGATTGACAAAAATTATGACAAATTATGACAAGATTAAAGTGCCATTTCCATGACAAAAGGGAAGAGAGAAAATAGCCTCCATGATTGCAACAAATGGAAGCATAAACATAGGAGAAAATTAGGGGAAAAAATTAGAAAATTTGAAGAAAATAGGAGAAATAGAAATTAGGAATTAGGAGAAATTAGTAAATTGGAAAATTGAGGAAAAATATGAAATAGAAATTAGGTAAATTAATTAATAGGTTTTCATCCACTAATTAATTCATGAAAGAGACCCAGGACTAAATAAATAGATTTATTTAACCCACCAAGAAGAAGAAAAGGATTAAATGAACAAATCATAAAACCCTAGAAATAAGAGGACAAGTAATTAGGTCAAGACAACAAGAAATTAATGTAGGTTCGATCATGATTATGATTGACAAAGGACCAATGTTGATAAATGATTGAAACTGGTTGACAAAAATCAATGACAAGTTGACCAAGATTGAAAAGGAGATCAAATTGATAGGCACTAATTGACGAGGAACAATGACTAATTGATCCAAGTTGACATGATTCAAAAGGACAAGGATCGATGACAAATTGATCGCAAAATGACAAGATTGACAAGGACAAGGATCGATGACGAATCGATCGCAAAATGACGAGATTGACAAGGGGACAAGGATCGATGACGAATCGATTGCAAAATGGCGAGATTGACAAGGGGACAAGGATTGACGACGAATCAATCGCAAAATGACAAGATTGACAAGGGGACAAGGATCGATGACGAATCAATCACAAAATGACAAGATTGACAAGTTGATAATCGCAAATAATTACTAAAAGATGATTGAAAGATTGACAAGAGGACAAAACCCTAATTCTATCATCAATTAGGATTGACGATGTCCAAAATGATGATAAATGAGCATGCACCATGATGCGACAGGATAAGATCGACCAAAATCATGACTGAAGATTGCTATCGACAAGACCTAATTTGAAAGCGATGAAAATGAGGAATGTAGAAGAAGGACTCGATGCTCACAAATGATAAAGACCAAGTGCGCAACATAGAAGAAATGTTAATGCAATGCAAAAACCCTAAAATAAGGCAATGCGCGAATGTTAAAGTATGACTCCGCAAGCGTTGACCATTTTTAGACGTCTACATTTTGCCCCTCTTTGAGACAATGTGATTCTAAGCATTGTTTCAAAGAACAATAATGAAAATGCCCCAGACAATGACAATGACATATGCATGCCCCCTCGAGGAATTGGCCAGAAAAATCCAAAAAAGAGGCCAATTGATTGATAAGAATGACAGAAAATGATAGGATCAAACAGATGAAAGATCAGAGCTCGGATACACAAATGACAAGTAGTGGAAGGTGCAAAAGATCGCGACCACCATAAGATGGAGAGCATGCATGTCCATCTAGGTACTGACAAAGAGCTATATAGGAGACAAAGAGAATGAAAAGAGTTCATTTGCACTGGCCAAAGTGGAGGAATTGTTGCTCTAGAAAAAGGACCCTTGCAAAGAGATGGTGAACATTCCAATGGTAGATCACCTTGGGGAATGTGTATGCACCTATAGACGATCAGACGACGTGGGAGTAGCGGTATGTAGCTCAAAAACCCATGTGTCGAATTTCATGAATTTTACTTACTTGCGGGACATTGCGAGGCCCATAGGGGTGGGAAGAATGGGGATCTGCACCTGTGTGGGCGCATCCTTTGCTTGTGTAAGGGTGTTCTATGCCTGTGTAAGGTACACAGGCATAGCTTGATGCTGCACAGGTGCAAGACATTGTACACAAGTGCAAATGTGCACTGATGACTCTAATTTGACCGAAAATAGTGCGTAGATGATCCTGAAAAGAGGGATAAGGGTAGGATAGGTCAAAAATAGATAAGAAAACCTTGATTGGTGTATGAAACCAAGAAATATAGCCCTTAGGAAATAACCCTAAAACTAACAAATTGTGCCCCAATTATGATGCAGAGTCGACAGTATCCATTGATCACGTCGGAAAATAGACCCGACTACTTCATGTTGCGATACAGACTCAGGAGTATTGACAAAGATACATTAGCAGGACTTGGATAATACTATATCACATGCATGCTCAAGATTAGGGCAAACACAGGACTACTCACCGCATTGGCAGAGCGATGGCATTCAAAGACTTCCTCCTTCCATCTTCCAACTGAAGAGGTGACTATGACACTAGAGGATGTGTGGCGTATCCTCTGCATTCCGATTCATGGGGAGATGGTGGTATATGAACTAGCGACAGGGAGAGACTCTTTGTGCAGATTATTTGAGTGCGACACAGATGACCTTGATATCATAGAGAGGGAGATCCGCTGGGAGACCATGGCAGCAAAGTATGACCGGCGATATGTGGTGATAGCAGTGGTTATAGCATGCCTATTAGCAGGTGACAGACGAGGACATGGATTCCCTATTGGATGGGGAAGAGTGTTAGAGTGGATGGCGACAGAGGGGACTATATACGCATGGGGCCCTTGTGTGCTTGCCATGCTATATTTTTAGTTGCATCAGATAGCGTATCAGAGGGTATAGACTTTGAGCTGTGGGGTCACACTGTTACAGGTATGGGTATTTGAGCACATAGCCATATGTCGGCCGATTGCAGAGAGACGGGTAGTACCGCATCGACCATATGTGTACTGCTATAGGGGAGCACTGAGACGGGGTCCATTCGGATACATATTGTATTGGCGACATGAGCTAGATAGGTTGAGAGATTTCACCTAGAGGACATATCTTGATTGCCCTGGATGGTCAGATGATGGTGATGAGCTACCATATTGAAGATAGGAGAGATACCTGATTGGGCGACTAGTGAATCGCCAGAGAGTGATTCAGATGTATCTGCCAGAGAGAGTCAGATGACAGTTTGGAGAAAGGCAGGATGTACTGACAAGGACTGCACACTTTGCCCAATCCCACAGAGAGACGAGTCAGTGGGGGAGGATGATCCAGCCATGCATAGCATATGTCAGCTTCATATAGCTGCAATGGAGATAGTGGGATTGGAGATTAGATGTTGTAGATGCCAAGATGACAGAGGAGTATGAGTGATGGTTTGCACAACGACGGCCAGTGCCATTGATGGATCCTGATATTCTGGTACCTAGGAGACAGGAGGACTTCCCACTTGCTAGAGAGGAGGAGGATGACGACAAGGAAGATGAGGAGGATGATGATGAGGGAGATGAGGAGGATGGAGATGATGAGGATGGAGATGATGAGGAGGGAGATGATGAGGAGGGAGAGGATGAGGAGGATGAGGATGAGGGAGATGAGGACGAGGGGGATGAGGAAAGTCCTAGGTGCATGCAACAAGAGGAGCTAGATCCAACAGATCATGAGTCATTGCAGGATATATCCATAGGGCAAGAGACAGCTAGCATAGAGGAGATGGAGATATGCAGGGCCACCCTAGTGAGTCGGCATGATTACATTGCCACATTAGAGAGACAGAATGCTATCTTGAGGACAGAGCAGGAGTAGTGGGCAACTGAGAGGGATAGGGGTACAGAGCAGAGATAGGAAAACTGACAGTGGCTCAAGATACAGTGATAGCCTAGGCACAGCAAGCAAAGCAGAGAGTGACTAAGTATGTAAGGTCGATTAGGGATGCTAGTGCGTGTGAGATGGCATAGATGTTATTAGAAGCTAGAGATGAGATGCACCATTTGAGGACTTTATATGATAGTGCAGTTCCACCAGAGCAGCGAGCAGCGTCATATCGGTCACGATCGAGGACAGAGAGCAGGCAACGCTCTCGGAGGTCAGTGAGCAGCATGGGGGTGAGTGGACCTATGAGACCACCACAGTTAGGACCAGGGATAGGAGGGGCGGCATCCTTGAGACATGGTAGGGATGAGGAGGACAAAGGGAGCACCCAATGAAAGAGGCACATGCTCCATATGATGGGGATATTTGACATTATGTACTCAGCTTGCGGGCCTTACGTGAGACAGACGGTCCAATTTTGTACTCTGATACAATTTTTTGATATATGATATGATATGCTGCTATATGATGGGATGCAATGTGTTATGGCTTATGTTTACTTTCCATGTATGGATGTCTTATGCACTGTCTATGTACTATCTTTGGAACATGTATCAATGTTGTTTATGTTTTTTATGCATTTATAAGATGAAATGGATAAAATGCTTTGTATGGGCTCGATATAATGCAAGTGTACTAACTCATAAATGCAGGATGCGGCTTATTTATTTGGAGATCAGAGAACTAAATTGGACGGATTGCCAAGATTGACGGAAGTAATGTTAGCAAGAAGAAATTAGATAGAGGACAGTTAGAGATGAAGGAAAACTTACTTTCACAAATGCACATAAGTAGGTGAGAACATTTATTTATTGTAGCAAAGTGGATGTAGAGCATCATGGCATTGAAGGCCAAAGCTTGAACGCAACCCCTTTTGCCAAAGACAGACACATCACACACAAGGAATGAGTGAAGCATCCTAGGGTGCATACATCAAGGTTCGAGGTATGTGTGGTGTTCACAAAGTGAACATACTTATCATAGACACCCAATGATATAGTTGCCCCAGTTTGTGACAAACATTCCACAAATAGCAAACAAGGAAAGGGGACCATGAACCATCCCGATCACTCTAAATCACTCAGTGACATCATCGAGAAACATAGGAACATGATCGAAGCCAAAGATAAATCAGTAAAAAGATAAGACGCACAAATTCAACCCAGTCAAACAAACACTCTGATCATCATTGTCAAAGGTGGAAAACAAGAATGATCATGCTGTCTACTTTCAGGGAATGCGGTACCCCGTCTAAGACAGGACACAGTCTGGTTTCGAGTATACCACACCCTGTAGAAGACCCATGATAATAGTGACAAGGACAAATGATATTGATGTTAATTGATTGACATGACAATTTTGATCAGTGTGAATGTCTAGTTTGATTTAAAAGTTCATCTATTAATGTGTGATTTCATTAAAGCACAATGTTTGATTGATTGTTGTTGGATGTATGCTCAGCGATTTGTTTATGCACAAAGGGGACCATTTATTTACAAAATGCAAAATGCCAAAGAAATTATTTTTGGATTTTGATGTTTTGAAATTTTTTGATCATTTTTCAGGACTTTATTTGACTTTTTAGGGATTTTTTCAGGACATTATTTGATTTTTTTTGGATTATTTCAGGACATTATTTGATTTTTAGGGATTTTTTTCAAGACATTTTTCAATTTTTATGATTTTGCCCCCAGTGTCTAGCAAGGTAAGGAATATTACAGGTGAATAAATAGGCTTGCTAAAATGTTGGTGGATAGAGGGAAGACAAAGGCCTTTTATTATGGAGACAATGGGACAAGAGATTGGATATGGCAATGTAAATCAGTGACATGGCATGAGGGACATGTCAAGAGGTTTTTGAAACTATGTTTAAATTTTGCGTCCTTATGTCAGATCAAGATCAAGGAATGAAAAAGAGTGTATGGATAGTGATAAGAAAGACCAAGAATGGATAAGGGACATGGACTAAAGGTCAGGATAGGATATGGGATAGTGGCAGAAAGTTGCAATAAGACAGGGAATATGGATGAAAGGTTATAATAAGCAAATGGATAAAGATCAAAAGCTATGATGGACTAAAAGTTGCAAACAATATGCATGATGCTCATGATGATCCTCAGCCTTGTCAAGATCAAAGGTGGAAAGGGAAACTAGACATGAGGGACAATAGGATATGAAGGGTAATGACAGGGGTTAGATAGGATAATGGAACAATGAAGGACAAAAGGATATGATAGGATAAAACCTGTCCCCAAGTATAGTTTGCAAGAAGTTCATAGATTACACATGATGCCTGTTTGCCAGGTTTTCATCATGGTACTTGCCCAAGGTGCCTATTTGCCAGGTTTTCACTAGTGGACGAATTATTTTTCCTTTACTTTTTTCTTTTGTCTTTTTTTTTTTTTTTTTTTGGTATTTTGACTTTTTCAATAGAAGATGGACATATGATAGGGGATGGAAGAAGGACTCAAGCATATTATTTTATTTTTATTTTTTTTGGATAGTAGCCTTGAAAAAAATGGACCATGACCTTTAAAAGTATGGTCAAAGACGTTGGTAGGATAAGGACATGGAAAAAGAGATGAAACTAAGGCAAGGATTTATGCAAAGGATTGGACCAAAGGGATTGAAGGATGGAAAATATGCATTGGATAATGGATAGGGTATTGGAAGAATTGGGCTTCAGTGGATGGAAATGAAGGCAAGATCAACATTGGCACACACCTTGATGGGTGGTGGATTGATGGAGGAAAAATGTATTTTGGATATTGAGATTTTGACGGAGGAAAGGCTATGGATTTTGGGACATAAGAGCCCAAAACGGATGAAGAAGGTGATGGAGGAATAGAAACTTTGGATGCCAAGTTGGATGTTTCTTTAGGCTTTTGTGCTTCAAGGAGTTGCTTAGGGATCCACATGGTTTTTGATTTTTCATGCTTTTGTGGTTCCTTGGAGTGCATTGCTTGCACAAGGGATTTAGGAACCCATATATATTTTGACTTTTCTTTATTTTGCTCAATGGGCCTTTGTGGCCTTTTGGATATTTCTTTTTCTTTATAGATCATACTATTCTTTGTTTTGACATGTCGATTATATTGGACATGTTGATCCTTGAATACATGTGGATTTCTAGACTTATGACTTTTATACTTGGCATTCAAATTGCTTGGAGGAGGAAAGGAATGCATGGATGGATATGAATGAAATGGATTCTTTTGGATGGATGAAAGTTACTCAAATATGTGTTCCTTTGTTGACCTTGCATAGAGGATGAAGGGATATAAGGACCTAAGATGGATGGAAAGTATGATGGGGAAGGGATATGTTTGGATTTTGAAGGGATGTTAGATTTAGTAGGGGTACCCACGTCTTGAGGAATTTCACTGAGGCCATGACCCTTAATATTTTATTTAACATGAAGGGATTCTTTCTTATGGAGATCTACTCCTTTGCCTTTATGAATATCTTGACTTGTAGGATACTCTTTTCTTTGGGAAGAAGACGTGAGTCCATTATGAGGTGGATTTGATATGAGAGAAATAATGAGATCTTGAAGTGGATCGGATTGCACCAAAGTGGAAGAACCCATTATGCATGTTGAGGGTTCATGAACATCTTGCACTGACACGTTAGAATTATGAGGGGGATTAGGATCATGAGGGGGGCTAGGATTGTGTAGTGGACATGGTTCAATGACAAGCTCTTCAAGAGATGGAATGGGAGAAATAATGGGATCATCAAAAGAAATGCAATCTTGAAGTGTATATGGAGCATTAAGACAAGGAGATGGAGGAACAAGTGGATCTTGTGGAGGATCTAAAGGAATGATTTGATCTTGACAAGGAGGAAGATCATTGGAAACCTCTTTAAAGGTGCTTTGCTCTTGACTTTTAATGGGATCATCGGAAAGGATGGAAGGGATATCTTGATCTTTCTTAGGAAGTGGAATGCCAATGGGATTTGAAAGGACATTGTGTTCTTGGATAGAATGGATAGGAATAATGGAATCATTGCGAGTGTCTGGGGAAATGGGATCTTTGTCAACAATTGCATGGGATGATAAGGTTTCGAGATCTTGATCTTGATCTTTTTTAAGACACGTTTCTTCATGCTCTAAACTATCCTCTTGACATGAGGTTGGACTTTGGATATGCATGGGGGATTCTGACAAGGAATCAATGTTTTGGCATGAAGGAAATACACTTTGAGCATTTATGATGGATTCTGGCAAGGAATCAATGCTTGAACATGAGGAAGAGGGACTTCGAATGGGGTCCTCTAAAACAACTAATGGCAATAAAGTGCATGGTTGTATTGGGTCTAGTATTTCTGAAACATGACAAGGATGTGCATCATGAATTGGATTATTTTGGCAATCAATTATGGATAGCCCTTGGGTAATTTCATCCCTTGGTGTATTGTTTGATGAGGACAATATGGAATGTTCTTGTGGCACTTCTAAAGGTATAGGGATAGATGCCACTGGAGAGTCAATTTGTTTGTGGGGGGATGAGGCATTGCTAGACATAAGTGTATTATTTTGATCTTCCTCAAAAAACTCACTTGGTAGTTTCCTTAAGATCCTTGCAATAAGGCCACCTTTCTTTCGAGGTTTTGACATAGTTGTATCTGGAATTTGAACTTCTTTGGAAAGGAGTTGGTTCTGGTCTGATGTCATGTTTTGATTTCGAACTAGATGTTGATCAAATTGGTTTGACATGTTCAAAATTTGGCTTGGTGCATGTTGTAAGTTTTGTTTTTGAATTTGTGATTGCAGTTGTTGATACTGAGTTGTCCATTGAGTTTTTTGTTGATACTTGACAGTCGGTTGGACATATTGTTGAAATTGGACCATTGGTTATGTTGGTTGTATATGTTGGACCATTGGTTGTGTCTGTTGGATATGTTGTTGATTCGAGATTTGATTGACTGAAATTTGACCAAATGAATTTTGATTTGGGACTTGATTGAAATTTGTGCTTGTTTTTTGAAATTGTTTCATCATCTCTATTTGAGAGATGAGATCTGGTATGTCTGATCGTTTGATAAGAGCTTTTACATCAATTGGCTCAAATTTTGGGTTTGGACCTTGAAATTTTTGAAACATTTTGGACATTTGTGATCTATTCTTCTCAATGTTTTTCACTTTTTGTTCCAAAATCTCCTTTTCTTGAGCTAGTTTCTCCTCTAGTTTTTGTATTTGGACATTTACATCATCATGATAAGTTTGATCCAAGCTCTGAGACATGTAGAGATTGGATTGACATGATTGATTTCTCAATTGTGATGACATGGCTTCATAAGAAGGTTGAGACCTCATTTCAACAAACATGTCACTATGCAATGCAACTAATGGGATTGACAAATGCAACCTAAAAGGATGACAATGCAACTTAATGTTTTTTGTTGTTTTTCAAGATTTGGAAAAACTTTTGAAATGCAAAGCTAAAGACACAACCTTGGGAAGTTGAAATAAAGCCAAGACCTTAAAGGACAAAGGACCAAATGACAATAGGGCAAATTGACAATGTCTCACCTATATGCTTGGATACTAAGCTAGGTTTGACAAAAATGATATTAATGAAAGGACAAATTTTAGACAAGGTCAAGACTCCCTAACAACAACTTAGGCTATCATCCAAAGTTTTGATTTTTCAAGTTTGACAAACCAAATTTTTGAGACTAAATGCAAGAAGGCAATGATTATGACAATGACTTAGGATATGACATGAAAATGATCTAAGGATGTGATATGACAAGATGAAGCCAAGACAAGATGACAATACAATGACAAGGATATGCGAAGACCAATGACTTGGAATATGAAAAATGCAACCTAGGCAAGACCTAATTTTAGCATGACAAGGATAATGCAGGAATGTCACCTAAATGGAAATCTAGCTTGGATATGACAATGAAATGCAGACTTAGGGAAAATGATCTTGGACCTAAGTGAAAAATGAGGACGCTTGCAATGAAAAGGACTAAAATGAAAGGAGATGACAATATGCCTTAGGACCTAAGTGGGACTATGCAAGACCTAGCCTAAAGTGACATGAATTTTGAAATAAGGATATTCAATGTTTTGACAAGCCATGTTCAAATGTTGGATGAATACTTGGACAAATTTGGACTTTTGTTTGGATTTTATTTTGAATTGAAGGTTGTTGATTTTGAAAACCCAAGTTGATTATGAGCACTTCTGAAAGTTTGTTTTTGTTTTAACCTTTGACAATCACGGAAGATAAAATTTTTGTTTGACTTTGACTCAAGACAATCAAGCACATTCACAACAAATCCTATGGCTGGCAAGGACAATATTTGTTGAATCCTCTAACCATAAAATACAACACTCAGCCAGATAGCTAGACGCTCGGTAACACTGGCTCCCCCTTACAGTGCACTCACTTCTCGGGCATACCAAGCTTCGAGTTCAAGGGGCATCACTTCCCAAGAACTTGCTATCTCTAACTAAGGAGTACATGAGAGGTGTCTTCAGCATGCGCGTATCACAATGCCTAAGCCAACAAATAGAATGATTTTGGCCTCTAAAAACAAGAGATTCTAGTAAGGGCATCCATTCGGGTGGGTATTGATCCGGTGAATAAATCGTTGCAATACCATTCCAGCACCCGTTGTCTACAACTTTCATTGCATCCACAGTTATTTAGAGTGGTTCAGAAGAGCTTGGCTTTAGCCCATCACCACTTTGGGTCATTCCCTCTCACCAATGCCTGTGCGAAGTGCCAAGCAAATTGGCAGGTAGGCCCAGTTCTAAGGGTTAAAACATGCAATCAAATTAAAAACAAACAAAGCATGCATGGTGTTCATTAACCTTTAAGAAATGACATGTGCAATTACTTTTAAAAAATCACAAACAAGATGTTTTAGTGAAAGTCTTTGATCGCATCCTGCATAAGATTTGTTAGTAGTTGTATTTTTTTAGTCTTCGTCACATGTAACGCCAAGATGCTGCATAGAGAATCAGTACCAAAGAAAAACCAGAATATAAGAAACATAATGAAAACAAAGTAATCTGCAAGTAAAAACACTGGTTTTACCTCTATTTCTGACCTTACACAGGCGCAAAATGCACCAACACAAGCACAAATCTCCTCAACATAGGCACAAATCTCATAAACACAGGCGCAGAATGCCTTAACATAGGCGCAAGAGTGTCTAGAAAGCTCTGAGTCACCCTGTTTCTTGAGTTTTTCACCTGCAAATCAGCTCAAAAGCACTCAAGACATGGTTAAGGGGTTAGTTCATGTCGGGTTCACGAGAAAATGTAGATAAGAAAATGGAAAAACATCAAAGCAATATTAAATTAGCTCAACCACAAAAACTAGATTGCAATGATAAGAAAATCCTAAAAACATTAAATAAAGGCATGAAGATGAAATACTAAAATAAAATGCAAACCAAAGCATGTATCTCCTTCATTGTTCCTCCATTGTCCTTCTTTATCCTTCAAATTACTTTGTTTGTGGATCTCACCTACAAGTGCAAAATGCAAGTATGAAAGCAAGCAAGATTGACAAGATGAAAATTGTAGCATAAGGATACTAGAAGCATGGTTGATTGATTCATTGAAGAAAATCATCCAATTTATAGACAAATTGGAGAGAGGACAAGATTAGCATGAAGAGATTTGAAAGGAAATTCAAATCAAGAATGACAAAATTATGATAAATGATAATTTGCTATGCAAGGAGTATGACAAAATTGACATGCAAGATTGATTGACAAAAATTATGACAAATTATGACAAGATTAAAATGCCATTCCCATGACAAAAGGGAAGAGAGAAAATAGCCTCCATGATTGCAACAAATGGAAGCATAAACATAGGAGAAAATTAGGGGAAAAAATTAGAAAAATTGAAGAAAATAGGAGAAATAGAAATTAGTAAATTGGAAAATTGAGGAAAAATATGAAATAGAAATTAGGTGAATTAATTAATAGGTTTTCATGCATTAATTAATTCATGAAAGAGACCCAGGACTAAATAAATAGATTTATTTAACCCACCAAGAAGAAGAAAAGGATTAAATGAACAAATCATAAAACCCTAGAAATAAGAGGACAAGTAATTAGGTCAAGACAACAAGAAATCATGATTCTGATTGACAAAGGACCAATGTTGATAAATGATTGAAAATGGTTGACAAAAATCAATGACAAGTTGACCAAGATTGACAAGGAGATCAAATTGATAGGCGCCAATTGACAAGGAACAATGACTAATTGATCCAAATTGACATGATTGAAAAGGACAAGGATCGATGACAAATCGATCGTAAAATGACAAGATTGACAAGGACAAGGATCGATGATGAATCGATCACAAAATGACGAGATTGACAAGGGGACAAGGATCGATGACGAATCGATCACAAAATGACGAGATTGACAAGGGGACAAGGATCAATGACAAATTGATCGCAAAATGACAAGATTGACAAGGGGACAAGGATCGATGATGAATCAATCACAAAATGACAAGATTGACAAGTTGATAATCGCAAATGATTACTAAAAGATGATTGAAAGATTGACAAGAGGACAAAACCCTAATTCTATCATCGATTAGGATTGACAATGTCCAAAATGATGATAAATGAGCGTGCACCATGATGCAACAAGATAAGATCGACCAAAATCATGACTGAAGATTTCTATCGACAAGACCTAATTCGAAAGTGATGAAAATGAGGAATGTAGAAGAAGGACTCGATGCTCGCAAATGATAAAGACCAAGTGCGCAACATAGAAGAAATGTTAATGCAACGCAAAAACCCTAAAATAAGGCAATGTGTGAATGTTAAATTATGACTCCACAAGCATTGACCATTTTTAGACGTCTACAGTTGCATATATCTGTTAAAGCTACCAAGGTTGAATCTGTTGATTTTATGGAAGATTAAGTTTGTATGATTCACCCCCCCTCTCATCTTGTTAGCTCGGCATCTGTACTTAACATTTAGTATCAGATCATAACAAGCATGTCTCTCCTCTCTGCCCTCTCTCCTCGGAGCCACTCTCCTCTCTACCACTGGGCCCCACCTCCTCCGTCGGCCTCTACCTCCACTATCTCTACTATCATCTCCATCACCTCCACCATCTCCATCTATCGGCTCCCCTGGATCCGTCAGCTATGGAAATGGATGATCTCCCCAATATGTAGTATACTCTGCATCCATCCTTGCATCCTCCACATTTGCCCATATATCCCTAGGCATGGGAACCATCTCTACCATCCGTGTCATAGCCTAATCATAAAAAATCAATGGCCCAAAATGCACCTGATCCCTCACTATTCGTGCATACATCCCTGAACCCTGTGGCATCCGTTGTATCTTGCCAAACTGCCTGCATACTCTATCTATCAATTATCACTCAATCACATATGGTATCCTCCCTATCAAATACCTGCTCCTGAATACATACGGAAGCTCCACTGCATCATCCTCCCACTCCTCATTATCTAAGTAAGGCCTCCATATCACACTATATATCTCGTCCATAACCTGGCACCAATACTCTAGTCTCTCAATCTGTGGCTATGACGTAATCATATCATACAAGTGCACATAGCTGTGCCCATGTCCTCTTCCCTTGAAGTGTATCGAACGTGTAACCGACATATGCTCATATGCCCATACCTGCAGCAATGTCACTCCGCATCCCAATCCTACTGATCCATGATATACAAACTGATGCAGCTCATAATACAAGTGTGCCAGTAGACACAACCCCCATGCAAACCTGGTGTGCTTTGTCATCAATGTCTCCAGAGTCCTCCCCCATCCCATAGCCAACCCTCATGTCGCCCTATCCAGAGAGAGGAATCCACTGATCACTCTTGCCAGCACTATCAATAGAGCCAATCCCATCACTGTCATGGTGTCCCAATCCACATCTCCAACCCTCATCTCCAGTCCTGGATCTTGAAACACTCGTCTCAGCACATCCTTGTCTCCTTCTCAATTGTAAGGAACTAACTCCCCATCGATCGGTATCCTCAGTATCCTATATACATCCTCCAAGGTGATTGTCATCTCACCCATCAACAAATGAAACATTCAAGTCTCTAAGTGCCATCTCTTAGCTAGTGCAGTCAGCATTCCCATGTTCACCCAAAACTCAAGCACATACAAAATATATCACAAGCCCATAGCCTGAACTGTTGCTCTATCCTTGAATATCAGCTCTGCTCACAAACTCTGAGTCAAAGGGAATCTCTCCCATGACTCTAACATCAATAGGTCCTCCTGCAGTCAAGTAAATCAATTGTGTCAATCCTAGTGGTGCTCCCTGTTCATCACAAAGTGTTGCTTTCTATCCTAGTGGTACTCCCTGTTCATCACAAAGTGCTACTTTCTATCCTAGTAGTACTCCCTTTTCATCACAAAGTGCTGCTTTGATCCTATCTTTAGGGCCCCTACTTGAGTGTATCCTCTTGAGTAGCTTATCCAATTGACAACGTATGTTCTATCACAGAATTGTCAATTTCAACTTGATCCAATTGGCAATGTATGTTATATCACAGAATTGTCAATTTCTTTGGTACTCCCTATTCATCACAAAGTGCCTTGATCTATCCTATCCTAGGGCCTCTGCTTGAGTGTATCCTCTTGAGTAGTTTCCTTATTGGCAACATATGTTCTATCACATAATTGTCAATCCTAGCCCTATCTGCTACGCTAGTCTTCCCTAGAGGACTTGCTTGAGTGTATCCTCTCAGCAGCTTATCCAATCGATAGCATATGTTTATCACAGAACTGTCGATTTGGCCTTGAAGACATAAACGCGCATTCATGACACAAACGTGCTTACATACTATACATACGTGCCTTCTCTACACAGATGCGCCTGAATCACATAGACATGCTTCTGTTCTACCCAAATGAGCCTGTCTTTCATAAACGCGCCTGTAATACACAAATGCGCTCGCATCTGACACAGACGTTGTTACAATCGTAGACATACCTAGCACAAATGCAGACGCACCTTGATGTTTTCCCCCCCTCACTTGACATTTTTTAGACCTACCTAGAGCACATTTATTTCCCTACTTGACATGCATTTATGATAATAATTAATGCACCAAAGTACAAGGAGGTTTTGTGGTACTTACCGACTCTCCTGCCTCTGCTAGCCTCTAAAATCAGCAAACGCGATCGAATCCATACACCAATACCATCGCTACTGATTGCTGACTACTCTTTGCTCTCTTTGCACTCTGATCTCTTAGATGTGTGGATGACAATGAGGATGTTTTCCCTCGTAGTCTATCTTATATACTACCCTAGCCCTAGTCTCTTGAGTCAGTCTTCTTTATCCCGTGACTCTGTCACTTTATCCTATCTAGTCAGTCCTTTCTACCCTTTATTTCTTATCGAGAGATTGTATGTGATCTTTTTAGACATTTTCATCCAATCTCTCAAGGGGGCATATCATTCCCATTTTGGGGCAACTTTGTATCAGTTTATCTTATTTTCTTTGAAACAGTGCAACAAGCTACATTGTCTCAAAGAGGGGCAAAATGTAGACACCTAAAATTGTCCTATCTAATTAAATAAATATATTTATTTATTTAATTATTTAAGCCTAATTCTTCTATTAATTGAATAAATCTTTATTTATTTAATTAATCCATTTATCCTCTTCTAGCCTTATTTCTCATTTAAATAAATATATTTATTTATTTAAATTATCCTTTCCTAAATTAAATAAATATTTAATTTATTTAATTGATCCCACCTCCTCTATTAATTAAATAAATCTTTAATTATTTAATTAATTCATTAGCCTTTTTCACCTATGACACATGTCATTCATCTCTTAATTCCTACACTAACTACCCTCATTATTTTCTTATTTCTTCTACCTACCCTCTAATCCTAGCCAACCATTTATCTTTTACACCCCTCAATCTTATCCCTCCATTTCTTAAAGTGTCTTCTATATAAGGTGATGCTTTCTTCATTATCAACCCCCAACTCTGCTTTCGAACTTTCATATGCGATCAAGCCTACTTGCAACCACATTTCTGTTCTTTGTTGAGCTCTTATGCATATATAAAATATGAGAGCAAATATATCAAGCAAGATCAATGGAGATAGAAAGAATGGAGATCCAAACCCTATTGGACATGTGATGGTATAATCTTTGTGATTTTATTTGATTTGCATTGTCTTAGGTAATCTTCATATGTTATGGTGGATCTTTGTCATTGTTAGGCTAGGGTTTTGTGGTTGAATCCATTTTAGTCTTTCAATATTGTTGTTTCTAGTTTTACCATAAACAATTGTAATATGGGTTTATGTAATGATCTTATTGTAATATCTTTTAGGTGGCCGACCTAATTGGTTTAGGCCTTAGGGTTTGTATAAATAAGAGGTAGAAACTCTTTGTATAGTATCATGGATATAGGAAGAGGTCATGGTCAAGGAATGTAATGTGCGAATATTGTAATATCATTTAGGTAGAGGAGTTAGTTGATCATTGGTGATCGAACTGAGATTCTAAGAGGATTTAGTCCTCTGACATTGAGCTTAACCGGGACTATAATCTAGCATGGTAGATGCTATCTTTGGTAGTTCATTCTTTTGGATTGTTTTCCAAACATCTTGAGGTGGTTTTAACCTCTCTGTAGTTAGTGAGACTCCTTTCTAATGAGCAGTATGCTCTAGGCAGTGTGCCTTTTTGCATGTGGAGGCCCCTCATTGTATCACATACTTTCTGCATAAGTATTATCTGACTGTGGGTAGGCTTCCCACCGTGGTTTTTCTCTTTCCGGGTTTTCCACATACAAATCATGGTGTTATGTGGTATGGTTGCATTGTTTTGATTCTTTGTTTCATTCTTAAGTTCTAATGCTTACCGATATCTATTTCTACTATTCCAGTATTTAAGTTTATGTGCTCCGACATAAGGTTATTAAGTAGTTGGATTTGTATAATCTATTAACAACTGATTCACCCCCCCCCCCCCTCTCAATTGTTCACCAGTTATCCTAACACCACTATCAATAACTACTTTACAACACTTACCAGATACCTTACATCTAGTCTTAAACAAATTTCTCCTCTACAAGGGCTCTTCATCCTCTTCGATATGACACAAAGCTCTCCTCATCGTCATAGTTCTCCATCTTCAGGTTTGTTAACTGATCTTGTGGGGCTTTCTTCTACCAAATTTGTTCTCCTTGTTTTCTCTCTCTTCTTACATTCGAAATAATGATGTCCTTCTCCTCCACACTTATAGCAAGTTCCTCTAAACACTCTCTTATCTTGTCTTCTCTCATCTTTTCCAAAATTTTCATTCCGGTAACTATCAGGTTCTCTTATATGGTAGAAATTCCTATCATCCTTCGAGTATGAATTACCATCTTTGCTTACTTCCTTGTCCTTTTTCTAATTTGTACAGGTTCCTCTTCCTCCAGAATATCCTCTTCCTCCTTGAAATCTTCCTCTAAAAAACCTTCCACCTCTACTTCTCTATCTTTGCTCATGTCTTTTGTTAAAATTCTCTTTTGCTTTCAAGGCATATTGATAAGCTTCTTCAACACTCTGCAACTTGATCAAATTGAGTTCATCTTGTATAGACATCTACAATCCATTCAAATATCTTGTAGCTTGTTCAACCTCATCATTGACATGTTCAGATATGATATTCAACTTGTAGAATGTTTCGGTATATTCCTTCACACTAGATTCTTTCTTCTTTAAGTTTTGTAACTTTCGGAACAGATTTACTTGGTAGTTAGTTGGTATAAACCTTGATTTTAACTTGGCAACTATCCGCTCCCATGATTTGATCTTCTCTTTACCTCTTCTTTGTCGATCAACCTGCAAATGCTCCCACCAAAGAGATGCATGACCTTTCAATCGGGTACAAGCATATTTCACCTTTCTTTCTTCTGCGATGTTCTCAAAATCAAAATACTTCTCTATTTACGAGATCCAATCCATTAATTCATCTGAATCCAACTTTCCATCATACTCCGGTGGGGTAATATGTGGTTTAGTATTTTCCCTACTCGAAACCTTCAAGAGCCTTTCTTCATCTGGATTGATCGCCGGTGGGTTTGTTACTTGTTCTGTCGATGCTTCTTCTTCATCATCTTCACTTACATCTTCAATATGTCTACCTCTTCTCTGGGCTGTCTCAATGGCTTCCGATCAGGCTGCAATTCCTCTCAACATTTCCATCACAGCAGGGTCTGCATTACCACGTGCTCCACCATTCCTATTTCCTCTTCGCGCCATCTTCACACTAGTCCTTTGTAGCTCCAGGTTGGATCCAGAATCCACCACTAGATAAAAGCACAAAATTGTGTCACGTTTCAGGCCAACTTATCAGCACAAGTGAATTTAAGTAATTCTAATTAAAAATTAATTTTAGTCAAGCATATGTTCTATAGAGATTCATTATAGCTATGTTAAATATGGGCCACAACTTTTCTAATTGGAATTGTCTACTAAATGTATATTTTATACCACTTTGGGTCTAATTACCAATTTTATTTTATTTTTTTGAAAAACTTGATGTTTCAAGAACTCCTACTCTTAGATATAATTTTTTTTTTGAAATGTAAAAAATACCCTTTTGTAGATCTATAAGTGAATTTTCCAAAATATATATCTTTTAATATTTAATATTTTATTTTTATTAAAATTAGGCCATCAACACTAAAATATAAGGTTGATTATCTTGTGAAGGAAAAATACTAAAAGTTATTTAAAAATTTTGAAAAAAATAAAAGCACTAGATAAAAGAGTCTATGTCAAGATGATATAATTCTTTTCTAATTTGGATAAATAATTAAGAAAAAAGGTGACACCGAATGGAAAGAGTTATATTTCAATACATGCGACTTTTCAAATTTATTTAAAAATATATATACATTAAAAATAGTTAAAAATATATTTTTGCACTAAAGTTTCAAGTTATCAATATACACAAAAATATTGAAAAAACCCGGTAAACTTTACTATATAAAGTGTGATGCCTCGTGCAACTTCAATTTCAACATTTTATTAGCAACTAAATTATAGTGTTTACTTTATAAGAAAATATATTCAAATAATTTTTTAATTTTTTTTTAAAATTAAAAACATAAAATACATAAAAAAAAATATGTATTTTATTAGTTTACATCATTTTAAAATTCAAAGCTCATATATATCACTTTCTATTGATTCAATTTAAAAAGTTGAATCAACATTGTCTAGTTCCTTTATAAAACTGTGACACGACTTTGTGCTTTTACCCCACCCTATAACAAAAATCTTCAGGACAACACAATCTCCAAAATGAAATCTCACTCTAATACCACTTGGTGTAGTCACCAGTTAGGAGGGACCTTAAAGAGATCAATCCGGACTAGGCAACAAGAGTAAACACAATGGAAACAAGAGGATATGATGGAGGGAATGCAGAACTGAATGAATTAGATCATGAAAACTGATTACAGATAACCAATAACATCTGAGATACAAGATTCGACACACTGGCCTGCTACATACATGCTCAATTACAAAATTGGTCAACTCTCTGAATCTTAGGATATATCTTTTGTGTTCTTCCTAACTAAATTATGATGTTAAATTACATTGATTTATATGGTCTAGAGAGATCTGGTCGGCCCAAGAGGGATCAAATGCCGAAGAATAAGATCGAATGTGTAAAACCACTAGGTCGGCTTCCACCAAAGAGATTCCTCCAAAAAATCCAAAGGATCAAGTACAAAACAGAGGGAAGTTCGACCACACTCCAAGGAAAATTGGAATCAACAAACTAAAGCTCCACAAGCTATAACTGCAAGATTCACCAATAGAAAATAGGTCCAAGCAGTTCTGGTGTTCTAAGCCAAAAAACTACCTCGAAATCCGAAAGCGATAACTTGCCGAAAAATGATCCAAACAACCCACAGTTTAGGAATAAGGAAGATTACCATGTTCATAAGAATAATCCATCTCTGCAAGATCCTATGAGAAAATGCAAGAAAATGCAGAAAGAAATGCTGAAACTGCAAAACATAAAACAAACTGAAAGAAATGTTTTTGGTTGATGCAAGATTGCTAAGAACCGGGGATGCTCCTGCATCAAAATGCTTAATTGAAATCATTATACCTTCAATTGATAATGCAATATACTCTTAGGATAAGTCCTCCACGTGTTGATGCAATAACATGATAAATCATCATAAAATCCATCATAAGTTCATCATGAAAATATAATATAATATGCCTTGTGGTCTCTTGTTGATTCTTAGACTCATATCTACTCTTTAATTAGAATGATAGCTATTGAATTGTAAGAATAAGATAATAGGAGATGATGAAAAGAATTAGAGAGTGATTTCTTATATAGGAATCTCAAAGTAAAATCACATTTTGGCTAACTCAAAATAATCATTTTATGCATTGAAGATAGCACCAAAATGGCAAGGCTGACACATTATCCTCCTAAAATTTTGGCCAAAAAGTATTGGACATTGTGCGACTCACACAATGTACCAACAAAATAGGCTCTAATTTTTAGGGTCGCAAGATAATAGGGCCTTGATACCTAAACTGTAATGTATATGAAAAATGACAATATTTAAGTGGGAAAAAAATGCATTGAATGACATAGGACCCATATAAGAATAAAATTAAATAAGCTAATTTAGGGCATACTTAAAATATGGGCCCACATAATGAAGTGGTGATGTATTAATGTAAAATAAAATAATATTTAATTATTTTAATGTGCAATAAAAGGTCCTAAAATGCACAAAGAAATGAGAAAATTAGAATGATTGTTAGGAGAGTGTGAAATTGGGATCATTAATTAAAGGAGTTCAATTTATGATGATACACACCTAAAGTACCAACACCTAAATTTTTCATTGCCTATAATGTCCACCTATTCCTTTCTTAGAGATGTTTATATTTAACATCAAATTTTATTTATTTTAAGATATTAGATGATCATGGTTATTTAATATTGTAATCCATTAAGTGTGTGCATTACCTCATCTATTATATATTGAATGGTTATTCTTGATGTTTGATTTCAAGATGTAGGTATAGGATATTTCTCTACCTAAATTGGTAGGTCTGAGTTATTTCCCAGTGGTGGTTAGTTTATAGATATCACATTGGGCCTTGTCTATATGTTATCCCTTATTGTACTTGAATTGAGTATGAGGTATGTATAGTGTGACCCTAGATAAAGTCAGATTGTAATCAAAGGTGATTCTAGAATCCATTTGTGTTGCATGTGCTACCTCTAATTACATGTTCTAATTTAATGGTTTATTTTTCCTATTTTTCCATAAAAATATTTTATGAATTAGTTAGTGTATTTTTATTGGTTAAATGCACTTGCATGTTCTAGAAAAGAGAAATATAATTAAGTTAATTGTTCAAGAAATTTATAATTTAATTGGAAGAAACTAATATTTAAATTCAAATTATTTCATTGGGATATTAAAGTATTTGAATTGATTTAATTAGTTTTATTTTGAAATTGCAAAAAACAATGAATTGAGCATTTTAAATTTTATGAAATGTATTTTTGAGAAAAAGAAAATTAAATTCAAAATAAAATAAAATAAATAAATTGGAAATTGGAAAAATGACATAAAGGAAAAGAAACTTAGTTTTATTTTCATTCTTGCATCTTGGGAAAATTGGGCTCTCAAACCCTCTTCTTGAAAATTTTGAAAATTGGTGGATTGAGATTGTTATGGATTGGATGAGCTTGGAGATTGCTTTGGATTTTAAAGATCAAGAGGTATTTGCATTGTGTGTGGTATTCCACTTCATCTTTTTGGATAAAAATGAAGAAATTGTTTTTTTGGAAAAAATGAAATGAGAGGTAAATCTTGTCCCTTTCATGTTTGAATGCTATGCTTGCCCTTAAGCTAGCATATAGGTTTTTTTGTAGATTGAAATTTGAAAAAAGTAAAAAGGAATAGATTTTTAATAGTTTAAAAAAAAATCAATTTAAATCTTGTTGGATGGTATAATCAAGGAACATACTATTCTTCTTAGCAATTCAACTGCAACCCTTTCATTATCAAAAGTTCTTTTACATAACTACTTTCTCTTTCAAATCAATTTATGTCTTGCATCATTTATTTATTTGAGTTCCTATGACACTATGAACACTATGATACATCGAGTTTTGACAATTTTTTTGTTGTTGTCTTTGCATGCGACTTAGTTGCTTATAGCTACTGTTTTGGCTTCTAGGTAGTAACAATGCACGTTGTGGGGTTTGTTAGGTGTGCAAGGGTAAAAAAAAACACATTTCAAATTATCGTCAATACCTACTTAAATATGCCCCAATAATCGTGCACTTAAATTGCCAATACTTATGCACAAATGCCCCATTAGTTGTGCACTAGGGGTACCAATAAAGGTGCACAAATAGGTCAATTATGGTCCAAAAATGCCAAAAAAATGGGTGGCTATTGATACATGTGAAATTTATTAATATGTTTTTTAGTTTCTTTAAAGTTAGTAATTGAGGGTTTGGTTGTGAGAGGAGTGAACAACTATTGGAACATGAACAGTAACTAGGGGAAGATCGCCAATAGATAACATAGTTCCAATAACCATCACCTTATTGTCATGTTGACCCCCCAATAGCCGTCATAGTGAAAACACCATTAATAAATTGTTTTGTACCAATAGCCGATCATTTTTTGTAATTAATTGGCCCTTTTGTGCACAACTATTGGAACATTTGTCCCATTTGTGTACCACTATTGGAACATTTGTGCACCACTATTGGGACATTTGTTAACAAGTACTAGCGATTTTGAGTTGACGGTTACTAGAACATCTTTAGTTGGGTATCAGGCGACACTTTGAAATGTGTACTTTTTGACCTTTGTGCGCATAACTGATTCCATAGTGTGCATCATTACTACCCAGAAGCCAAATCAATAGCTATAAGTAGTTAAGTTGCATACGAAGACAACTAAAAAAAAAATCAAAATCCAATGTACTGTTTAGGATTTGTGGGTGTGCGAAGTTAGCCATGACAGCTAGTGGTGCTCTTCCCCTATTCTATATGATATTTTATTCTACTTAGACATCAATCATTTCAATAATCAAAGAGCCAATAGAAATTTCATGTGTCATTATGACTAAAAATGATAAGTACGTCTTATCTTATCTTATTAACTAGTTTTTTAATTAAAAAAGATATATATTAATAACAAACATAAATGTGTAAAGAGATCTTTTAAAACAAAAATCTTGAAAGAACCAAACTCAAATGTGAAAGAAGCAATTTAAATTTTTTTATTAATTAAATTAATTTATATTAAAATAAATAATATTTTAAAAACAATAAAATACTATAATCTACCATTTATGTAGTAATACGATAAAATGAATTTGAGAGGTGATGCAATGAGAATCTGTTCAATATTTCTTTCAAAATGAGTTTACACTAATTTCGTCCCTCTACGCTTAAAATACAAGAGAAATTCAAACATGGAAACTCCGCCCAAAGCGAAACGTTACTTCGAAGATGCCACTGAATTCTACTATGACACAATTGCATGGCAGACATGTCCACTCAATTGTAAAGTACAGTTTTTGGCACACAAATACATTTTAGTCTTGCACAGTGGAGAAAATACAAAGGAAAGTACCAAGGTGGAAACTACCATGAAAGAGAAATCTCACTTCCAGGAGGCCATTAAATTCTAAACGCGTCGAGTTAATTTTAATGTCGGTCATCGTAGCCTGCAAAATAATTATAGCCACTCGAGAGCAAAGAGAGAAAAAAGGCAGAAACTCACAGGAAAGAGAAATGTGGCCACTAAATTCTAAAGTCAATCTTAATGTCGGTCGTCAAAATAATTATGACAGGAAAACTAGATAAACTTAAGTCAGGGATGGCAGGTTTGCGTAATATTAACGCTATTGTACCTCATTTGTGACCCCATATGTAAGCAATGAAAACTAAAGACATTCAAATTACAGGTATGAGCAAAAGATAAAATTTTGGTGTGGAAAAAGTACCATGAATATGGTCGGAAAGTGTATGGTAATGACAACAATGTTAACACAAATTATTAAGACACACGGCTTACATTTAATCTAAGTCATTGACCTGTTGACTGGGGGGCACTTTAAGATGAGCATTTCCCATCCAAACAACAAACAACGAAATGCTATAGTTTGAATTTAAGTTTTTATGTGTTTTCTTTTATGTTTGATTTTATTTAAAAACGTTAAAGACATTATTAATTATAAATTAATTATAACTTATTATTTCAAACAAATTAATAAATAAAAAATATGAAAATAAATTATTTCAATTAAAAATATAATCAAACATTTAAAAAAATCAAATTAAACAAATTTAAAATTTTAAAAAATTAAACATATAGCTTATTATTTAAAAAAATTAGATATATAATTAACTATTAATTTATTATATTTATTATTTTACAAATATAGCTTAAAAAATAGAAACATTCTTTCACAATCTTACAAGCCTAGAGTATTTGTATTTATCTGATTGTGTGCTAAATATTAGCACAACCTGGATTCCACCCTTTCAATTATCTGAGTTATATTTAGTGTCATGTATGATTGACAATGAATTTCCACCTTGGATTTCCACACAATTTTCACTTGAAAGCTTGGAATTGAGTAATGCCAGTCTCATAGGCGTAATTCCCTATTGGATACTGGGAACAAATTCTCTGTTGAAACATCTAAATCTTTCAGGAAATCATTTGCAAGGAGGCCTATCTTCAAACAATTCAATAGCTCATCACTTAGAAGAGCTAGATTTGTCTACAAATAGCTTAAGTGGGTACATCCCATCAATGTGGCCTGGTAATATTTCACTATTGTTGTTCAATGATAATTTGTTTAGTGGCAATATTCCTTTAAGCCTAGGAAAGTTATCTAAACTCTGGTTATTAAATCTTGCAAACAACAATATAACTGGAGTGATCCCTGCTATCTTGTCCAATTGCTCTACCCTCATGGTCCTAAACTTGGGAAATAATAGTTTGGATGGGAGCTTACCACATGAGTTTAGTAAGCTAAGTAAATTAAGTTCGTTAGTTGTTCACAACAATAAATTGAATGGATTATTTCCATCGTCAATAGAAAATTGTTCAAACCTATAGGTTCTTGATATTGGGAACAATTTATTTGGAGGTGAAATACCAGCTTTGATTGGAAATCTTTCAAACCTAAGAGTATTAGTAATGATGAAAAACAAGTTTATAGGCAATATTCCTTCAGAGATAGGCCAGTTAAAGAAACTCCAGATCTTGCTTCTTTCTTCAAATCATATCTCAGGTTCAATTCCACAAACAATCATATCATTGCAAGCAATGACAAGTGAAAGCCAAGATGGTTCTGTATTGAGTATATCTGGGAGTTCATATAAAAAGAAAAAAATATATAAAGATCCATTGGATATGATTTCAAAGGGTAGAGATGAGCACTACACATATATTCTTTCCACTCTAACATCCATAGATCTCTCAATGAATTGGAGGGAGGAATTGCTTTAGATTTTGGGAATTTGAAGGGGCTGAAGTTTTTGAACCTTTCAATGAACAATTTGAATGGGGCCATTCCAAGTAGTTTGGGAGGAATCAGTCAGCTAGAATCATTAGATCTTTCAAGAAATAAATTTTCAGGATAAATCCCTCTAGAGCTTGATTTTCTAGATTCTTTAGGTTTCTTTAATTTATCCAACAACCACCTTTCAGGAAGTATACCACAAGGAAGACATATAACCACATTTAATGAATCCCGCTTTTCAAAGAATCCTAATTTATGGGGGTGTCCCTTGCCCAAAAAATGTTCTTGGCCATAGTTTGTTCTTCCTCCTCCAATTCCAGTTAACAAAGAAAAACAAAACACTAAAGATTCTTGGTATGGAATAGCACTGGGATTGTCATATGGAGTATATTTTGGAGGGATGGTGTCACTGATTATGATAAAAATAAGTTGGAGAAGGATATACTTCAATAAAATTGATACAATCCTAAAATTTTTGTTTCCGTGGATGAAGAACTTGAGACTATAAAGTGATACATCAGTAGTTCATCCAAATGTAAGTTTGTTTTCTTAAAAGTATTAATCATAGTTCAAAATATTAAATGCTAAACTTTAAAAATAAAATAGCACTTATAATTTTAGTCAAATTCTAATTGGATATATTATCAATGCATTATGGATTGTTTATTGTAATTTTAAATTGAATAAAAAATCCTTTTGATTGTTACTAATATGTAACTTCATGTACAGGTATCTATTTTTGCTTGCGATGGTTTCTTGGTGCATCCTCCTTATTGAAGACATATCACTATCTTATATAGATGTTAAATGTAGATTATAACTTGAAGATTGTAAATCTTTAATGTATTGTCACATGATTTTGGGAAGGACTTGCATTCAATATTTAAAGCTCATTAAACTCTTAAAATAAATATCATTTTGTTTATATATATATATATATATATATATATAAAAGAAATGTTTTGAAATACTTGATGCTACCAAACATTTAGGTGTAAATAATATACAAAATATGAATACTTTTCAGAAAAAAAATGTGAAATGTTATTCTTCTTCATTGCAGAATATGGGATGTCTACAAATTTTTTACTTATTAGTGGTGCACATTCATAGCTTTGCATTTATTGTTGATGTCATTCTATTCATTTCCTTTGTATCCAAAACTATAAAATATTTCTTCTAGTTACTTAAATTTTTAAAAGGATTTCTAGTGTATACATTTTATTCTTTCAAAGTAATTGTTTATGGCTCAATATATCATAGCCAAATATTAATATGATGTCCAATTTTATCTTTCTTGTCTTTCCAAATGAATTACAGAAAATATTGAACATGTATTTGAATAAAATATCATTCAAATATTATAATATCA